>NC_052350.1:11279140-11310494 GCF_009727055.1 Benincasa hispida
GCGACCCGCTTCTTAAGCAACTTCTCGCAATCGCATACGATCGCTATCTTTCAATGCGTGCAGAGCCTAATTCCTTGGATCACAATTTTACTTACGCCAACACATTTTTTTTCTGTACAAATAAGTAAATTAGCTGCTTTTATGCAATAGGCGCAAGCGATCACAATTTTCTTAGTTTAACACTTTTGGACATGTTTTTTAATATATTTTTATCGTCGCATTCCTTCATTGTTTTACTTATTTGTGCTGTAATAATTGCATTTCTACTATTATCACATTTCCAAATTTTAAAACAATGTTGGTCCTCAACCATAAACTAAAGATTTTCTTTAAAGAGTCAACCGCCTTTTCCTTACCTAGATTTTCGATGTGCCTTATTCAAATCTTATGAACCCAAATTTTCTAATTTCTATCCTGGTCTCTTCCTAAAATATTTCTAATACTTAGGACCACAAGTTTAACCTTCAAAAAGACTTTACTTGTTTCTAGGATATCACATGATTTATTCAAAAACTTTTTTCAACCGGGGTGTTTTCAAATGATTCTATCCTTGCGTGGTTTAGATATTCTTTTTGTGACCTTGTGCTGATCCAAGTGTCTAGCCTTCGTTTTGGCTTGCCCCCACAGGTGTCATGCGAGCATCCAACTACGAGCAAGGCGCTCTTTCTCAAACTAAACTCATGCCCATTTTACTTGGCAATAGGAGTTGCGATCACTTGATTTATGCGTTGATCATGATCCTACCTTCGTTTTGGTTTGCCCTCACGGGTGTCATGCGGACATCCAACTAGGAGTAGGATCCGATCTCAATGTTATGATTTTTTTTTTTAAGTTGAAATTTCTAAAAGTAGCAAGGTTGAAAATAAATACTAGCACTCCCAATTTACACACAACAATGTCCTCATTGCTGATAGATTGAAAGACTCATGCAATGTTGTTAGGAAAGTTTCATAAAAAATCATTTTGAAAGAAAGTTGGTGGACCACTACTTTTGTTTCATGAATTGACTGTAACAGAAATTAAGTTGACTTTAGTATATTGCGGTTAGAAATAAAAGCATGAGTTTCATTATTGAAATCATAATTGGGTACGGGAAGAATGTGGTGACTAAATAAATAATCAAAATTTAATGATTGCGTCCAAACTAAAGAGGATGCGTGTAACGACCCGACCCCTAGGACTCAAGCTAGGCCATTACTAAATACATGCATGCATGAAACTTAAAAACGACACCCTTTTATGATGAAAAAAATTCTAATAAATAAGGTAAGTTTCAAAAGCCTTTCATTAAATTCATATATTTAAAAAAAAAACAATAGGGTACCCATAAGTCATAAATGGAAATAAATAATTCTGAAAACAAATCTCAAACGATAAGTTCCAAATGTCAAGACTGAAATTTAAAAATATAAAATAACTCTTAAACATGAGCGAAAGCATTAAAAATGGTCCCAGTGGCCTATTCATGGATTCCTCTTGTCATTCACCAGCACATCTCTACCCTTACCTGAAACATAAACATGAAAAAGAGTGAGTATAAAATACTCAGTAAGTAACCCCACTACTGGGGTCAGGCTAGGCATCTATGTCCTCTAGAAACCTACTTCTGGTGAAACATATATAACTGCTCTAGTTCTCATGGGACACATACCATGAAAAACTGATTTCTATCCTACGGTAGTTAAGTATGGCCATTACTCTGGTGAATCCCGAGGAAACACAACCCTTGGTGAATCTCGAAGGAAACACATCCCTAGTAAATCACAAAGAAAACACAACCCCTGGTGAATCCCTAAGGAAACACAACCCCTGGTGAATCCCGAAGGAAACACAACATCTGGTTAATCCCAAAGAAAACACAATCTGGTAAATCCCGAAGGAAACACAATATCTGGTGAATCCCGAAGGAAACACAATATTTGGTGAATCCCGAAAGAAACACAATCTGATGAATCCCAAAAGAAACACAATCTGGTGAATCCCGAAGGAAACACAATCTGGTGAATCCCAAAGGAAACACAATATCTGGTGAATCTGGAAGGAAACACAATATCGGGTGAATATCTAACTAATCAGTGAGGACACTATCACAATCTCAACATCACAAGCATCACAACGTGGTTCTATAACATATATGTACATCTCATCATCATGGTTCTATAACATACATATAAATTTCTTTATCATAGCTCTATAACATACGTATGCATCTCATCATCCTCAGATTCAGCAGGATCTTCAATAATAATAATATACTCAAATCATACTAGTATTCAAACATCTCTATTCGCAACTAGTCTTTTAAACCCTCATGTCAGCGAGGCATACATAAACATCAAACTATCAATATATCCTCAATAAATCAAAATTATCATTTCCTGGCACTAGGGCAGTTCCAGTAGTAAGATTACTTACCTCGATATTAGATTCAGATATCGATCCAAGCGACATTCTTCAATAATAAATCTTTGAATTCAATTCCCCAACGAAGCCTAAGCAACAACCACCCTTAATATTCCAATCTCCAAATTCTTCCTTCAATCAGACCCTGCTTCCAACTTTTAATCTTTTTCTCCTGTAAAATTTTCAATTAACAAAGAATTTAACTCACCCCCTTCCACAATGAAATTAATTCTTGACATTAATTTCAAATTAAAATTGTATGAAACTAAAAGTTTGATTTCCATAACTTCCCTCCGATTAAACCATTAAATTTAAACGCCCCTTCCTTCCAAAATGAAATTAATTCCTACCATTAATTTTCAAATTGAATAATTTCAACGTTAATCCATTAATTTCCAAATTAAATAATTTCAACATCAATCCATTAATTTTCAAATTAAATAATTTCAACGTCAATAATTAAATTCCTGCAATTACACTTATGTCCAAAAATTCCAAAAATGCCCTTAATTAATATTAATTACTAAAATTACGTAAATAATAAAAATTCGGGGTGTTACAATGCGATAATAAAATTTAGCAATATTAACATGAGATGCGATGAAATGGAAAATTTGGAATAGAAGAGTCAACAAAAGATACAACCCCCAAATTTGCTATGTTGCCTGCATCATTTGTGATCACATCCTTCTTTGCGGTGGATTGATTTCTCGATTGCGATGGGCTAGTCGAACTAGTCGCGTGTTTTTAGGTTATCGCGTAGCTCCACCGCAATCGTTCACTACGATTCACAAAAAATTGCATCCCTGATGAGTTTATGTTGCCTATCAATGATAACGGGTAGAAATGCACGTTATCATAGTGCTAAGTTCTTAAACAATGCTGGCTTGCATTGATAAAATATGTTGAATTGCGTCCAAAAAGCATTAAGTTTATTATATTGCGGCCGCATGCGTTCATCGCATAGGAACAATTGATTTTTGTGTTTTTATGCAGAATATGTGTTGACGCAAGGCGAAAATTGCGATAATAGGAAATCATTGGTCGAGCGCAACATTACTGCAAGGCTTTACGATGATTGTGCTTGCAAACATTTGCTCAAGAAGGATTGCCGCAACCTGGTCAGCACAACTTGGTGGGCGCATCTGGGTGAAAGGTGTAATTAATCACGATGGGACAGAAAGCTGATGACAGTCGAATCCGAATTAAGTTGACAGCCGCTAACGAACAAGTACATTCAACTTTTCGATTACAAATATTCATCGCATCAGTCAGGAATTAAAGTTGTCTCATCTGTACATTCATGAGAGGGAAGCCGCCTTTTACCCTGGAAGTTCTATAAATACCAAAGGCATCCTTCAGAAAAGGGGTTCAGCTGTTTTACGAGTTCACCGTTCTGTTCATAGTTTAGCCTTGTTCTTAGATTTTCTTTCATTTTAAGGCGAATGCAAGAGAAGAAGGTTGTACCGACAGATCGTTCCGATAAGCTTAGGAGAGCGTCAGAAGCTTCAAGGACAAAGTGAGGGCCGACGCCTGTGGAAGCAGGAATATCTTTGGAATTGAATAGAGATTGACAGTGTAAAAGCCTCGGTCAGCAAGTTATTGCTACCAGGCTCTCTACCTTTAACTTTCATTGTTATTTTGTACTCAAACTCAGTTATAAAAATGAAATTTCCTTCTCTATATCTGTTCACTCTTTATTATTTATGCATGAGTAGCTAAATATGTTGAATGGGTTGAGAAGCATTTAGCTAGCTCAACTGGGAATCTTCATTCTATGCGATTATCTTGTATTATGTATGCTTCTTTCTTTCATTAGAGATACTCGAGAGGGTAGTCTAAGGACAGGATCTAGGCTTGGGAAAGTCAGGTTAGAATCTAGGCTCAGGAAAGTCATATTAGAATGTATAATCAAGAGATAGGAGATTAGGAATAAGCACTGTTTGCTATTAATGCATCGCATGCATCCTAGAGATAGGATATGGTTGTGTGCGGTCACCTTGCCTTTATGCATCTTGCATCATCGCATAGGACAAGAGTAGAGACTTAGAAATAAGCTCTATGGACACTTTTGCATTCAACGCATGCATCCTAGGCTTAGGAGCATCGCATTTGCATTGGAAAATGACTTGCTGTGCATGGTTGTAGAATGATCACATAGTCTGACGCATTCCCAAGTAACACTAGCTAAGGACCTCCTCAACCCGTTCATCCACATACTCAGTGCATCTATCACGCAATCTGACTTTTCTCAAATCCACCGTATTTATTTATTTTTCATCACCGCAAACAACAACCTCAACAACTATTGATTTATTTTGGTTACCGCAAAGTTTTCTAAAAAATTACCAACGCAACCTGTTTTCACAAGTCCCTGAGTTCGACCCTGGACTTACTAGGAAACTCAGTGGAATTTACACTTGGATTCCGCTGAGGAAGCTTGAGTGCTCAATGCAATTTCACCATTGCATTTCATCCACATTTCTACATCATAAAATAACGCATCAATCAACGCAGGGACTGCTTGTTTCTTCTTCAATCCGGATTCTTCAAGTCCACGAAGGTTTTCTCTCCTTTTCTTAATGCTCTAGGATCTTGATCGCCTCAATTCGAAGCTTTTTCTCATTAATTCTCATCATGATCTCTTCTTTGTGCACATCAATTCGAGCACGACCATTCGATAGAAATGGTCATCTCAATATGATGGGTGCATCTTCGTCCGCTTCATGATCTAGGATGATGAAGTCTGCCGGTAGAATGAATTTATCAATTGAGACCAAGACATACTTCAACTCTCCCTCAGGGTGTACTCGATACCTGTCCGCAAGCTGGAGGGTCTCCGTCGTGGGCGTTAGTTTTCCCACATTCAATTGTTTGAAAATTGAAGTGGCATTAAATTTATACTCGCCCCAAGATCGCATAGTGCTTGACCAATGTAGACCCTTAATTGAGCAGGGTATCGTGAAACTTCCTGGGTCGCACATCTTCGGTGGGATTATAGTGTTTGATCTTAACATTACTACCACCGTAGCGATCTTTCCTTCATCATTCTGCTTCTTTTTCAATCTTTGCGGGAATGGTGGTATTGTATCTGCTCTATTTCGTGCTCTAGAGGCTTGGGGGTGGACGCAACTTTCGGTTTCATCGTCTCGGGCTCTTTTGATTCTTGTGTCAACGGGTTTTTGGATTCCTTCGCATTCAGCTTGGTCCTACTGGGCTCTTTCCCTTCTTCCACTGTCTTTCCACTTAGCAAGGAGACTGCTAGGCATTGTTCTTTTCCTGTGTTCTCCGAGTTGCAAGGGAGCTCAGTTGAGCTTGACAATGTCCTTTGCGGTCTATTTTTCAACTCTCCCGTAATCTGTCCTATTTGGATTTCGAGATTGCGGATAGAAGTCGCCTGGTTCTGGAGGACCGTCTCGTTCTTTTCAATGTACTGCCTTAATAGCACTCCAGAGAGGAAGATGTCAGTTCTTGCGAGCTGCTGGCTTGATGTTGTGGTTAACCGTTCGTTCGCTGGAAAAATCCTGGCAGTTCTTTTTTTTACGCCATAGGTTAATAACTCTGTTGTTGATTATTTTTCCAAGTGAAATTGTGGTGGTTTCTCCACTCGAAGTTGTATGTGTTAGAGAAAGGATTTTTCTTTACGAAGTATACTGACTGCAGGTTCCTCGGACATTCTTCAATCGGATGTGATTCTCCACAAGTAACACAACTTGTGCTCGTTTATTCAATTGCGTTGACCTGCCCTCTTTGCGTTCCAGGGTTGTTGATTGCAATGCCCTGTCACAGATTCATCATCGCATTCATTTGATTCTGTAGAGATGCGATGGCCCCATTGTTTGCGTTACCAACTCGAATTTGTAGTCGTTGATCGCTTTCCTGCCAATCCTCGTGATTTTTAAATATGCGATCAAGGATATTTTTAGCCTCATCATAAGTTTTATCAAGCAGACCACCAATTGCTGCCGCATTGCAGCTGTCTGCAATGCAGAGTTCAAACTATGATAAAATATCTCCATCTGGAGACAGTCTGGTAATTCGTTGTGCAGACAGTCTCGCACCAATCTCTTAAACCTCGCCCAAGCATCGCTAAATGATTCATCAACTTCCTGTTCAAAACTCTTGATTAACTTCCTCTTTCTTGCATTCTGTGTAGGAGGGAAGTATTTCTTCATGATCTTTTCAATAACTTGTTCCCACGAGGTTATCTCTCTTGATTCGAAAGAATATGCCCACTTCCTTGCTTGGTCGCATAATGAAAATGGGAACAAAGTTAGTCGAACTTCTTCAGTTGAGATATTTGGGAACACAAAAGTGTTACAGATTTCAATGAAACTCCGGAGATGGGAGTGCGGGTCCTCGCCACGCCTTCCACCAAACTGTCCGGCTGTCTAGATCATTTATAACATAACCGGCTTCATCTCAAACCTCGATCCATCCAAAGCTGAACTCATGATTCTTAGGGAGAAATTATAAAGGTTAGGCGACACACAGTCCCAGATGGGTCTATTGCGGTCGTTTGCTAGGAGAATGGGGTTTTCCATGATGTTGTTCGCGTTTGCGGCTCTTTCTTCTGGTTGTTCCGCTATTCTAGGATTTCTCTCTTGTTGTTTTTGGCGGTTGTCTCTCTGTCTTCTTCGAAACGTTCTTTCGATCTCTGGGTCTTAGTTGGGCTCAGGAACGTGTCCTTCGTTCATACGACACCTACTTCTTCCCTAACCAAAGGAATGACAGTGCACAGAGGTCAAAAGCTGCAAAGAAAATCAAAAGGTTTATTGTTAGCACAATATGTACTGTCGTAGTCCCCGGCAACGGCGCCAAAAACTTGATGCATTGTAAATGGTGATGCAATTATGGTATGAATTGCAGTGATGTGTTATGCGTTGTACATACAAGTTTTCCTAATAAGACCCAAGTATAAGCCTCACTAGGTTTCCCAATAAGTCCAGGGTTGAACACAAGGACTACTGAGTAAATATGCGACAATAAATTTCATTCCTTTGCAGTGGTGAAACAAATAAGTTGGATGGTGTTTTGTTTAAGTATATTTCCTATGTGACAGAGTTTGAATATGAAATCAAGAATTACAATTATGCGATGAACGAGTTGAGAATGGGTTTAGCTAACACTTCCTAAGGTTGCATACAAGTTATGCAATCATGCTACACATAAACAATAGCATGTCATCTCTTAATGAAAATGCCATAATTCCTATTGCTAGAACGCATGCGATGATGAATGATGCACACATACATAAGGTGACTGCATACTATCATATCCTATTTCTAGGGTGCATGTGATACGTAATAGCAAACAAAACTTAGGTCTAAGTTTTTATCACTTGCTTATGCGATTCTAATCCGACTCTCTCAAGCCTAGATTCTAATCTAACTCTCTCAAGCCTAGATTCTAATCTGACTCTCTCAAGTCTAGATTCTGTCTTTAGACTACTCTCTCAAGTATCTCTAAAAGGTGAATGACGCATACATAAGACAAGATGATCACATAAAGTGTAACTCTTAGGTCATGCTAGCTAAGCACTTCTCAACTCATTCGGAAATTTAGCTACTCGTGCGAAGTATGGAGAGATTGAACATAAGTTGAAATGAGATTTCCATTGTCTTATAAACTAAATGCAAAATATAGAATAGCAATAAAATGTAGAGATAAGAATCTCGGTATCAATGTCTTGCTTTCCGTGGCCTTTTACACCGTCTTTTCATTCCAACTCTACCCAGATGAATATCCTTGCTTTCACAAGTGTTGGCCCTCTCTGCTTTTGTGGTGCTTCCCGACAGTCTTTCGAGATGTCTGGGAAAGATCTCTCGGCATCTTCTTCTCTTAGCTCGTCTCTGTCTTCTAAGTATAAGTATGGATATGAATAGACTAACGGCTCTCTATCTTGTATATGATCTAACTTATTGACCCCTTTTACAATGGTGGCCTCTGGTATTTATAGAGCTCAAGGTGAAACAGCCTTTCTCTCTAATGATTACAATGATGGGCGGTCATTAAATCTCCTACTCTAATGCGCCGATTAAAGGTCACCAAAAGTTGAGTGTACTTGCTACAGTGTGGCTTTAACAGCTTGTCAACTAAAATTCGGATTCAACCGTCATCAGCTTTCAGTCCCATCATGATTTATTATACTGTCACCTTGATGCTCCGTATTTATGCGGCCACCTTCTTGAGCAACTTCTCGCAATCGCATACGATCGCATGACTTTGCGATCGCAATCTTTCAATGCATCCGGACGCCTAATTCCTTGGATCGTAATTTTACTTGCGTCAACGCATTTTTCCTACACAAAATAAATAAATTAGCTACTTTTATGCGATGGGTGCATGTGATCGCAATTTTCTCAGTGTAACACTTTTGGACATGATTTTGTATATTTTTATCGTCGCATTCCTTCATTGTTTTACTTATTTGCGTTGTAATAACGTGCATTTCTACCGTTATCAGTCTCCACATGAATGACCAGGATTAGATCATTTTTAGCACTTTACAACACTTATAACATCTACAAAGCGAGTGGTATCCGTAGTGTCACCAGGATAAGGTTTCCCTCCTTTATCCATACACTATAGACCATTTAGGTTATCACTTAACGTACGATCCACTTGTACATCTCCACATACATGCTTAAGTTACAATAATAACCAGGGATCTTAGTTTATTGGTTTGTGGTTAATGCAACTAAAATATCTCATATTTCATAGACTGAAGTGAATAAAATATCTCATATTATAAATCACAAAACGTTTGTTCATCCAGATGTTTACAAACTATAGGACCCTACAAGATTTAGGGCATCAACCCAACATCTTCGACTCAACAAGTCTACCATTTTTGGGATTTATCTGATTGGAGAGTTGGAAATGCAGCTACAGAAGATGGAATTCACTCCTTCCCCGAGGTAGGGGTAAGTAGATAAATTACTCCCTTAAGGAAAATTCTAGGTATTGAACAATATGGCGTCACACCCTCTCCTTGCCCGAGAGAGGTTTAGTCATAGTAGGACTATGATCTAATGTTCATTAGAGGGATCAGCGGTACTTAAGGAATTAGATGTAACTATAGGGGCAAAATGGTAATTTGGCCTAGCAGTACTTATGAGATTTGTGAAGAGTCATTATACTGTTAATTAGTTATATCCAATGGACACAAAAATATATCTATAGTGTGAAGAGTGCAGTTATCAGTCTTTATTGAAGTGCTCGACAGTTAACAGATGGTGAATAATGTAATTAAAGAGTTTAATTAATTATTCATGCACCGTTGGAGCTTCAAGCTAAAGGTCCATGAGGTCCCCTTGGTAGCTCAATAGGATTTAGTTGAGAATTAGTTTTTGGATTAATTTGAATTGTTCAAATTAATAAAGAGATTTAATTATATATGATATAATTAAGTTGTTTCAATTATATGTGATATAATTTTCATTGATACATTATAGCTTATTGGGAGGAAATAAATATTTAAATGAGATTCAAATATATTTTCTGAATTGCATTCATAATTGTTAAATTTAATATAAATATGATTTATATTAAATGTCATATAATAGAGAAAAGAAACTATAGTTTATATTGTATGTGATACAATATTAAGACTATAGATTATAAGTTATATTTGATATAACATATAATATATATATATATATTTATATATATATGATAAGTTAGTTATCATATTTATATTTATATTATTATTATTATTTTGATAATAAGAAGGGAGTTACAACTCCCTTCCCCATCTTTTCTCTCCACCCACATTAGTGGGGGTGGTTATTCTATTTGGCAAAAGAGAATAAAAAGAAAATTGATTTCTTCTTATTTTAGATGTTGAAGTTGGTTGAACGATTGAGAAATATTACATAAGTGTTCTGTGTATTTTTTTGTGTTCTTGAGAGAGTTCCTGTGTATTTTTTTGTGTTCTTGAGAGAGTTCTCAATCTTTTTCTTCCTCCACATTAATCTTTCCCTCTTAATAAAAATAGTCAGAGCTCACCACTCTTGGCTTCTCACCTTGAGAATACTAAGGTTTCCATTGTGGTAGTGTCCAGTTTTTGTTCGAGGTTTATCTTGAATAAGGTCTTCAAGTTGCTCGTGATTGTTCAAGGGAAAAACGTGAAGAAAAAGTTACTCGTGCTACTTTTCTTGAGGAAGACCATAGAAGGGAGCACAGGCCCAGAAGTAAGATTATGTTGAATGAGATTTCCAAAGAAGCTACTGAATCTTCAACAAGAGTTGTTGAAAAACCTAGTACCTCAACAAGAGGTTTTGAAGTAGGTTCATCTAGTAGGTCAAATCCACCTCAAGTGTTGAGGGAACCTCGACGTAGTGGGTGGTTGCGAACCCACTTATTCGCTATATGGGTTTAACTGAAATCCTAGCTATGGTAGCTAATGGCAAAGTTAAGGATCCATTATCTTACAAGAAGGCAATGGAGGATGTTGACAGAGATGAATGGATCAAAGCCATGGATCTCGAAATGGAGTCTATGTACTTCAATTCCGTATGGGATCTTGTAGATCAATCTGATGGGGTTAAACCTATAGGTTATATATGGATCTACTAGAGGAAATGAGGTGCTGATGGGAAGGTGCAAACCTTAAGGCTACACTGGTGGCAAAGAGTTATACCCAGGTAAAGGGAGTCGACTATGAGGGGACTTTCTTGCCTGTTGCCATGCTTAAGTCTATCAGGATCTTCCTATCCATTGTCTCATATTATGATTATGAGATATGGAAAATGGATGTCAAGACTGCTTTTCTGAATGTTAATCTTGAGGAGATTATTTATATGGTGCAACCCGAGGGATTCATAACCCAAGGTCAAGAGCAAAAGGTTTACAAGTTTCATCGGTCCATTTATGGACTGAAACAAGCTTCTTGATCTTCAAACATAAGGTTTGATATTGCGATCAAATCTTATGGCTTTGATTAAAACATTGATGGGGGACAGTCGTTAAAAACATCCTCAAGTATCTACAGAGAACGAGGGACTAGATGCTTGTGTATGGTTCTAAGGGTTTGATCCTTATGAGATACACGAACTCTGATTTTCAAACTGATAGGGATTCTAGGAAATCCACATCAGAATCAGTGTTCACTCTTAACGGAGGGGCAGTAGTATGGCAAAGCACCAAGCAAGGTTGCATCGCTGACTCCACTATGGAGGCTGAGTATGTAGCCGCTTGTGAAGCTACTAAGGAAGTCGTTTAGCTCAGGAAATTCTTGATTGATCTAGAAGTTGACTAGACATGTTAAAGCTCATCGTACTTTATTGTGATAACAGTGGTGTTGTGGCTAATTTCCAAGAGCCTAGGAGTTACAAGCACGACAAGCATATAGAGCAGAAGTATCATCTCATCCAAGAGATTGTGCATCGAAGAGACGTGATTGTCACGCAAATAGCTTCTGAGCACAACGTTGTTGATCCTTTACAAAGGCCCTCACGGCTACAGTGTTTAAGGGTCACCTACAGAGTATCGGTCTATAGGACATGCCACGTCTGGACTAGGGCAAGTAGAAGATATTGTATTGGGTGTGTTATGCCCTAGTTTATTATTTGTGTACTTTGTATTTTGATTATATTGTACACCTCACTAGCTTTAGGTCAAGTGGGAGATTGTTGGGGTTGATGCCCTAAATCTCATAGGGTTCTATAGTTTGTAAACCTTATTGAACAAACTCATTATATATTTAATAAAATATCATATATTTTATTCACTTTATCTATAAAATATATGATATTTTAGTTGCATTAACCACAAACCAATAAACTAACATCCATGGTTATCTTTGTAACTTAAACATGTATGTGGTGACATATGGGTGGATCATGTGTAAGTGATAATCTAAATGGTCTATAGTAGATAGATAAGGCTGGGTACATTATGCTAGTGACACTACGAGTATGGCTTGCTTTGTAGGTATGACAATTGTTGTAAAGTGCTACAAATGATTTGATCTTGATTATTCATGTATTAGACATGCGAGTGGGGATATTAAATACAAAAGAGTTTGTATAAGACCGGACCATGAAATGTTTAGTCTTATTACATAACATCGTTCATAATAGAGACTTACATTTCACCAAGATGACCATAGGTAATATGACCTAAATCCTGAGTGAGTTGTGAACTTCTGCCTACGAGGGCAGTCCTTTGATTTGTATGGGCAAGAGTGGCCAAATCGCCGACTCAACGAACCTACCATTTTTTGAATTCGTCTGATTGGGGAGCTGGGAGCATAGCTACAGAAGATGGAATCACTTCTTCCCCGAGGCAGGGGTAAGTAGATAAATTGCTTCCTTAAGAACTGATTCTGGGTCTTGAATAATGTAGTACATACTCTCTTCTAGCCTGAGAGAGGTTTAGTCATATTAGGATTATGATCTATTTCTCATTAGAAGAATCAGTGGTACTTAAGGAGTTATAACTATAGGGGGAAAACGGTAATTTGGTCCAGCTGTCCTTATGACCAATTTGTAAATGATCATCGTATTATTGATTTGTTATATCCAATGGACACAAAAATATCTGTAGTGCGAAGAGTGCAATTGTCGATCTTTAGTGGAGTGCTCGACAATTAACGGATGGTGAATAATGTAATTAAAGAGATTAATTAATTATTCATGTACCGTTGGAGCTTCAAGCTACAGGTCCATAAGGTCCTCTTTGCAGCTCAATAGGATTAAGTTGAGAATTAATTTTTGGATTAATTTGAATTGTTTAAATTAATAGAGGTATTAAATTATATATGATATAATTAAGTTGTTTCAATTATATGTGATATAATTGCCATAATGTATTTGATACATTATAGATTAATGGGAGGAAATAAATATTTGAATGAGATTCAAATATATTTTCTATGAATTGGATTCATAGTTGTTAAATTTAATATAAATATGATTTATATTAAATTTCATATAAAGAGAAAAGAAACTATAGTTTATATTAAAACTATAGGCTATATGTTATATTTGATATAACATATAATATATATAATATTTATATATATATATATATATAATACGAATACGATAAGTTAGTTATCATATTTATATTTATATTATTATTATTATTTTGATAATAAGGAAGGGAGTTACAACTCCCTTCCCTATCTTTTCTCTCCACCCACATTAGTGGGGGTGGTTATTCTATTTGGTAAAAGAGAATAAAAAGAAAATTGTTTTCTTCTTGTTTTAGACGTTGAAGTTGGTTGAACAATTGAGAAATATTATAGAAGTGTTCTGTGTATTTTTTGTGTTCTTGAGAGAGTTCTAGTCTTCTTCTTCCTCCACATTAACTTTTTCCTCTTAACCAAAATAGTCAGAGCCAACCACTCTTGGTTCTCACCCTGAGAATACCAAGGTTTGCACTGTGGTAATGTCTAATTTTGGTTTGAGGTTTATCTTGAAGAAGGTCTTCAAGTTTCTTGTGATTGTTCGGCGGAAAAACATGAAGAAAAAGTTCTTCAAATGTGAGGTTTCTTAAAACCCTTTTCTTGCAAAGCATGTTGTAATTTAGATTTAAACGCAAATCTTGTTGTTTGTTTATTGTAAACTTTATATTCAATGAATTACGAAATTTGTTCGATCCACTTCCACTCAAGATTCTCTCAATAGAGTTCCTTCATATGGAACATTGTTCAAATGTAAACTGCAGTCTCTACTACATATCCCTAAATCGAGTCAGGAAGTTGATATAGCTCATCATAGACCAAACCATATCCAACAAGGTTCTATTTCTCCTTTCTAATACACCATTTTGTTTAGATGTACTAGTTGCTGAGAGTTTGGATGTTATTCTATGTTCTATCATATAGTCTTAGAATCTTAGGTCTATATAATCTCAACCTTGATCAGATCGAAGTATTTTTTTTTTTTTTTATCTTTTTACCTAACAAGTCTTCAACCCCATTCTTATACTCCTTGAACTTTTCAAGAGTTTTAGACTTTTGTTGCATTAGGTAAAGATACTCATAACTTGAATAATCATCTATGAAAGAGATGGAATATTTGTACCTTTCTCTTGCTTTTACATTCATTAGATCACAAATATTTGAATGTATAAGCTCCAAGGGCTCTTTGGCTCTATAACCTTTTCCAGTAAAAGGTTGTTTTGTTATTTTACCTTCAAGGCATGACTTACATACTGGTATAGAGTTTTCTTCTAAACCATTTAGAAGTCACTCTTAACCAATCTTTCAATCCTATTGAGATTAATATGACATAACCTTAGATGCCAGAGTTAGGCCATTTTCTTTAGGAGAAACTCTATCTTTTAATTTTTGTTACTATTCTGAATATTTCAGTATTTAGGACAGCCTTTGTAACTAACGAACTTAGTACATAAATGTTATTTTCCATTGAAGCATAGTTGATCTCAATCTCATTCTTAAAAATAAACACTTCATTCTCAGAGAAGGAAAACGTATACATATGTTCAATCAAACAAGAAACTAAAATTAAATTCCTTAGAGCAACATATACGTTATCCAATAATATATATTGTTTCTTGTTAAAAAAAATAACTTGAGTCTGCCTATGACAATAGCATAAACGACCTCTCCAGTACCAACTCAAAGAGTCATCTCTCCAGCTTCCAGCTACCTCTAGGAATTAATTCCCTAAGAGGAAGAACAGACGTGATTAGTGGCCCCTGAATCAATTATCTAGGCAAAATCATCATTCTCCACTAAACACATTTACAAGACAAGCAAATCATATTTATTGTTGTTAGATTTCTTCATTTCATAGAGAACAATGGAATCAGCTTCAAACCCCTTACTATAAACTCCATCTTTTATCTTAGAGGTTGAACCACTGAAAAACTTCACTAGAGTTGGCAACATTTATCTCCTATATTTGTCCCTTGACACTCAATAAGTACTGGAGTTCATTTAGGGGGCTGACATTACTGGTTTCTTCAAATACAACCCCATTTTGCTTGAACTGTGAGGACTCTCACCCAAACAATTCTTGCAATAATTGTATGATCTCAAGTGTATTGACCATCTAAGGTCTTTGCTTTTCCTTTTAGAGAAGGTAGATGGAAGCCCTAGGTATAAACCAAAATTCTCCATTGCCCGAACGCCCAAGGATTCACACATGAATTGGACACGAGCTGAAGGAACATTAGGAGAAACACAAAGAGTCGATTTACTAAAATTCACACATTACCCCGATGCTAATTCATAGTCACGCAAAATAAGCTTTATGTGCCAACATTCTACTATAGTAGTCTTGAAAAACAACAGACTATCGTCTACAAAGAAAAAAAAACAAGTGTGAAATTGGAGGACTAGAAAACTATTTTGAATTTCATAAATAAAAGCTGTAGAGTGAGCAACACGCAAAGCATGGGCCAAACCCTCAGCACAAATAATAAATAAATAGGGGGAGAGAGTATCACCTTGTTGGGGACCGGGGGAGGGGGTAATATGTCCTTTTGGCACACCATTTAAAAATACAACAAAAGATGGGGTAGAGATACAATCCATGATCAGAGACATAGAGGGAAAAACCTAAAAAGAAAGCCACATAAGAAAGGCATGGATGGGAGAGGTAATGAGAAATGGAGAAAAATTCATATATCATATATAAAATCAATTTAAAGTGAAAAAATGTTGACAATACATTTAAAATTTTTCAATTCAATAATGTCACATTATTTGTTCATTAGTCAACTAATGGTCAATTCAATACATAGATCATTTAGATTAAACCTATTTTCTAAACGTTGGAGACTAAAGTGCTAATTCTGAAACTTCAAGGACCAAATAGATATCAACTCAATTCTTAGAGACCAAAAACATATTTTATCCAAACCAAAATCATTGGTATTGTATTGAGTTTTCATATCCCTTCAATTTATTGTCCTATTGTGTGAGTATGCATTTAAAAAAGATATGGAGTAATCAATAAAGAAAGAAATGGGGTATATTACTCATAGAAACAATATATGAATATAAATTGGTTGAAATGAGTACCAGATGACTGGGAATGTTGAATATATTTTGAGTACAACAAGGAAAGGGTGGAGAGTCGTGACCTCCAAGTTTAAAAGAAATATAATAGATGTTAATTATTGTTTAACTATGCTTACTTTGATTTAAAAGTTAAAAAGTAATGAAAAGCACATCCAATAAATGAAAATTGGTTAAATTAAAAATTTGGTCCCTATAGTTTAACAAAAGTAAGAATTTAGTTTCTATGATTTTAA
This sequence comes from Benincasa hispida, assembly GCF_009727055.1. Lineage (NCBI taxonomy): Eukaryota > Viridiplantae > Streptophyta > Magnoliopsida > Cucurbitales > Cucurbitaceae > Benincasa > Benincasa hispida. The sequence continues at coordinate 11,295,779 of NC_052350.1, forward strand.
GAATTAGAACTTAGTCTTTATGATCTGATAATACATAAATAGTCCCAATAGTTTGATAAACGTTCCATTAATATTTTCTATTGTAGCGTCTATTTACGAGAATAAAAACACAAGAACTAAACTATAATTATAAAATATATGGACAAAATTCTAACTTTCTTTAATTACAAGACCAAATTTGTTTGTATTACCTATACAAATTTGTAGTCACATCATTTGTATTACCTATACAAAATGGACTGCATCCAATAGTGTTACCAGGATGATATACCCAATTTCATTCATATACTTATAGATCATTTAGGCTATATACTATTAACTTGATCCTATTTATGTCACTACATAAAGTTAAAGTAGTCAAACTATAGCCATGGGTATATTTATTGGATTTTCATAATAGAGTGCAAAATAAACAACTTTATTGATAAATAGAATGTTTAACACGAACTACGAGTTTTAGGATATTCCCAACAATTATAACTCCCTATTCCTTCGTCTATAACTCCCTTTTGGGAGTTATTATCATTATTAATTTAATATGTCGAATCCTGTTTAATATATATAAACAAATTAATAATAGTAATTAATTAATAATTAAATCATATATTCAATTTCATTTGATATCCTCTCACATAACCTATAGTTTTAATATGAATCTTATCCATATTAATTTTAACCTATAGTATTTATATGAAATCACATTCATATAATCAATATTTGAATCTTATTCAAATATATCACTCTCATTTATTTTATAGTATTAATTATAAATCACATATATAATTAACAATATATTAGAATGTATCTATGTACATTATATTGATTTGAATTTCATTCAGATATTTATCTCTCTTAATATTTATAAATCATATTCATATTTAATTAAGCTATAATGTATCAATAGATACTATACTTTATATTAATCATATTAATATAAAATTTTCCCTAAATAATTTGAACATTTCAAATTATGCCAAAACCATTTATTCCTTGATTAACTCTTAGTGAGCTAGCAAGGGGACCTAATGTACCTACAAATTAGAAGCTCCAATGGTCGAGATTAATTAATTAAACTCTTTAATCAATTAGCCAATATTCATTAACTGTCGGTCACTCCATAAAGATCGACAGTTGCACTATTTGCACTGTGGATATATTTCTTTATCCACAGATATAACCAATCAACAGAAAGTCGACCCTTCATAAGTTGCTCGTAACTACAGCTGGATCAAATTACTCTTTCACCCCTATAGTTACATCTAACTTCTTAAGTACCACTGATCCCTCTAATGAACAATTAGTTATAGTCCAATTATAAACTAAATCTCTCTCTTGCAAGTGAGAAGGTGGGGGCCCTCACGTTCAAGACCCGAAATTAGCCTTTAAATGAGCAATTCATCTACTTATCTTAGAACTGGGAAGGAGTAAATTTCATCTTGTGTATCTATGTTTCCCGCTCTCTACTCGGATAAATCCTCAAAGTGGCGGGCATATTGAGTCGGCGAATCTAACCACTCTCACCCATATAGATCAAAGGATTGCCCTAATAGACAGGAGTCCGCAACTCACTCAAAATTAAGATTGAGTCACCTATGGTCATCCTATTGAAATGTTAATCTCTCCTAGTAATGATGTTATAAAGAAAGACTAATCATTTTGCGGTCCGGTCTTATACAAACTCTTTGTATAGGATACGTCCACGACATGTCTCCACATGAACGATTAAGATCAAATCGTTTGTAACACTTTACACGAATTGTAACAATTACAAAGTGATCCGTATTTGTAGTGTCACTAGGATAAGACACTCAACCTTATCCATATACTATAGACCATTTAGATTATTACCTAAACATGATCTACCTATATGTCAACAACATATATATTTAAGTTACATATAACCTTGGAACTTAGTTTATTGGATTGAATTAATGTTCAAATAAAATAACTTTTGTTTTATTAATAACAATTTATTTATACAAGTTTCCAATCTACAAGAACAAGGAGATTTAAGACGCTAATCCCAACAATCTTCCACTTGTTCTAAAGCTGGTCAGGTGTAGAATACAAGGTATAATACAAGTACACAATATAATAAACTAGAGCATATACTATACCTAGTAACATCTCCAAATTACCTTAAACAATATAACACAAATCTCATAGTCCTAGACTTTCTAGATGGCACTCGAATACTTTAGCCATGAGAGTTGTCATAAACAGATCGACAACGTTGTGCTTCGAAGCTATCTTTATGACTATCACATCACCTCGTTGCACAATCTCCTGAATCAAGTGATATTTTCTTTCAATGTATTTGTCTCTTTTATGACTCCTACATTCCTTTGAATTTGCTACAGCATCACTGTTATCACAATAAAATGTGATGGGCAAAGACATATTTGGAATGACTTCCGAATTAGTAAGGAAATTCCTTAGTCAAACAGCTCCTTTAGCAGCTTAAAAAATAGCCACGTATTCAACTTCTATTGTGAAGTCTACGATGTATCCTTACTTGATGCTTCGCCACACTATAACTTCTTCATTAAGAGTGAACATTGATCCTGATGTGGATTTCTTAGAATCCTTATCAGTCTAAAAATTAGAGTTCGTGTATCCTATAAGGATCAAATCCTTGGCTTCATACACAAGCATATAGTCTCTCATTCTTAGTAGATACTTGAGGATTTTTTTACTACTGTTCAGTGATCTAATCCCATATTGAATTGATATCTACAGACAATCCCTACTGCATAGCAAATGTCAGGCCTTGTACACAATATGACATACATAAAGTTGCCTACAGCTGATACATAGGGAATCTTCTCATTTCCTCAACCTTTTGAGAAATCTTAAAGCACCAATTTTTAGACAATCACATGCCTGAAAGGTAATAAACCCCTCTTGGAATTATACATCGAATATTTGACAAGCATCTTGTCAATATTCAATGCTTGAGACAAAGCCAGCATTTTGTTCTTACGATCTTTGATGATTTGGATCCCTAGAACAAACTGCGGCTCATCTAAGTCTTTCATTCGAAACTCGGCGGCTAGCCATTTCTTTACATTTTTTGGTAAACTTATATCATCCACATACAATACTAGAAAAGATTTTGAACTGTTGATGATTTTCTTGTAGACACAAGGTTAATCAATATTCTAGTCAAAGCCATAAGACTTGATCGCAGTATCAAATCTTATATTGCAAGATCGAGATGCTTGTTTCAATCCATGTATGGACCGATTAAGCTTGAAAACCTTTTGCTCTTGACCTTGCTCAATGAATCCCTCTGGTTGATTCATGTAAATGGTCTCTTCAAGATTACCATTCAAAAAAGTAGTCTTGACGTCCATACAATAGGTGAGAAAATTTCTTCATAGTCCACTCCCTTAACCTGGGTATATTCCTTTGCCACCATTTTAGCCTTAAAGTTGTGTACCTTACCATCTACGTCCCATTTTCCTATTGTATATATATTTGCAACCTATAGGTTCTATCCAATTAGGTTGATCTACAAGTTCCCAAACAGAATTGAAGTACATAGCCTCTATTTCTATATTCATGGTCTTAATTCATTTATCTTTATCAACATCTTCCATTGCTTGCTTGTAAGATAATGAATCCTCAACTCCATCATCAGATATGATGTCTTGGACTTCTGTTAAATCCATGTACTGAACAGGTGCGTTCATAACCATCCAACTACATCGAGACAATCTCAACTCTTATGATGGATGTATTTGACTAGATGAACCAACATCAACAACTCTTATTGATGTACTAGCCTCTTCAACATCTCTTGTTGAAATTTCAGTAGTTTCATTGAAAATTTCACTTAATACTATTTGTTTCATGGTTTGTGGTCTCTCATGTGGTATTTTTCCGAAAAAGTAGAATTTTTCGATACAAATACTTTATTCTCTTTTTAATCGAAGAAGTACCCACCTCTTGTTTCCTTGGGATAGCATACAAATAGGCACGCTTTTGAACGAGGTTCCAACTTCTTTTGATTTTTTATTAGCACATGTGTCGAATATCCCTAAATCTTGAAGTGACGTAAACTACCTTTACGATCTCTCCAAAGCTCAAAAGGTGTTTCAGAAATACTTTTTTTATGGAATTTTTTTCAAATGTAAACTGCAGTCTCCACTGTATATCCCTAAAACAAGTCAAGAACTTGAGCATAGATCATCATAGACCAAACCATATCCAACAAGGTTCTGTTTCTCCTTTTTGATACACCATTTTGTTTAGATGTACTAGTTACTAAGAGTTGGGACGTTATTTCATATTCTATCATATAGTCTTGGAATCTTAGGTCCATATACTCTCAACCCCGATCAGATAAGAGTGTTTTTTTTTATTCTCTTACCTAATAAGTCTTCAATCTTATTCTTATACTCCTTGAACTTTTCAAGAGTTTTAGACTTTTGTTGCATTAGGTAAAGATACCCATAACTTGAATAATCATCTATGAAAGAGATGGATATTTGTACCTTCCTCTTGCTTTTACATTCATTGGATCACAAAGATTTGAATGTATAAAATCCAAGGGCTCTTTGGCTCTATAAGTTTTTTCCAGTAAAAGATTGTTTTATCATTTTACCTTCAAGGCATGACTCATATACTGTTAAAGAGTTTTCTTCTAAACTATTTAGAAGTCCACTCTTAACCAATCTCTCAATCCTATTGAGATTAATATGACCTAACCTTAGATGCCAAAGTTGGACCGTTTTCTTTAGGAAAAACTCTGTTTTTTAATTATCATTGTTATTCTGAATATTTCAGTATTTAGGTCAGCCTTTGTAACTAACGACCTTAGTACATACAAGTTATTTTCCATTGAAGCATAGTTGATCTCAATCTCATTCTTAAAAATAAACACTTTATTCTCAGATAAGGAAAGAGAATGCATATGCTCAATCAAACAAGAAATTGGAATTAAATTCCTTTTGATTTTAAGAGAAACATATACATCGTCCAATAACATATATTGTTTCTTGTTAAAAAAAATAACTTGAGTCTTCCTACGATAATAGCAAAAATAACCTCTCCAAAACCAACTCAAAGAGTCATCTCTCTAACTTCCAGCTACCTCTAAGAACTGATTCCCTGAGAGGAAGTACAAACATGATTAGTGACATCTAAATCAATTATCCTGGTAGAATTATCATTCTCCACTAAATACGTTTCCAAGACAAGCAAATAATATTTACTGTTGTTAGATTTCTTCCTTTCATAGAGAATAATGGAATCAGCTTCAAACCCCTTACTATAAACTCCATCTTTTATCTTAGAGGTCGAACACCTTTGATAGACTTCACTAGAGTTGGCAACATTTCTCTCCCCTATTTGTCCCTTGACACTCAATAAAGACTGGAGTTCATTTAGGGAGCTGACATTACTGGTTTCGTCAAATATAGCCCCATTCTACTTGAATTGTGAGGACTCTCACCCAAACAATTCTTGCAATAATTGCATGATCTCAAGTGTATTGACCATCTAAGGTCTTTGCTTTTCCTTTTAGAGAAGGCAAATGGAAGCCCTAGGTATAAACCAAAATTCTCCATCGCCCGAACACCCGAGGATTCACACATGAATTGGACACAGGCTAAAGGAACATTGGGAGAAACACAAAGAGTCAATTTACTAAAATTTACACACCGCCTTGATGCTAATTCATAGTCACATAAAAAAAGCTTCATGCGCTAACATTCCACTATAGTAGCCTTGAAAAACAACAAATTATCATTTGCATTAAAAAAAAATACAAGTGTGAAATTGGAAACTAATTGAATTCCACAAATAGAAGTAGTAGAGTAAGCAACATGAAAAGTATGGGCAAAACCCTTAGCACAAATAATAATAAATAGGGGGAGAAAGGATCACCTTGCTGAAGACAGCGAGCGAGGGTAATATGTCCTTTTGGCATACCATTTAACAACACAACAAAAGAGGGGGTAGAGATAAAATCCATGATCAAAGACATAGAGGGAAAAACCTAAAAAGAAAGCCACATAAGAAAGGCATGGAGGGGAGAGGTAATGAGAAATGGAGAAAATTTCATATATCATATATAAAATCAATTTAAAATGAATAAATATTGACAATACATTTAGAATTTGTTAACTCAATAACGCCACATTTTTTTTTTCATTAGTCAACTACATAGACCATTTAGACTAGACCTATTTTTTAAACACTGGAGACTAAAGTACTAATTTTGAAACTTCAAGAACCAAATAGACATCAACCCAGTTCTCAGAGATCAAAAACGTATTTTACCCAAACCAAAATCATTGGTATTGTATTGAGTTTTCATAACCTTTCAATTTATTGTCCTATTGTGTGAGCATGCATTTAAAAAAGATATGGAGTAATCAATAAAGACAAAAGAAAATGGGGGTATAGTACTCATGTAATGTCAACAAGTGAGAGAAATAAATTTAGAAACAATAGATGAATATAAATGGGTTGAAATTAGTACCACTGGGAGTGTTGAATATATTTTTACAACAATGAAAGAGCGGAGAGTCGTGAACCTCCAATTTCAAAAGAAATATAATACATGTTAATTATTGTTGAACTATATTACTTTATTTAAAAGTTAAAAAGTAACGAAAAGCACATCCAATAAATGAAAATTGGTTAAATTGAAAATTTAGTCCCCTTGATTTAATGAAAGTAAGAATTTAGTTTCTATGATTTTAAGAATTAGATCTTAGTCTTTATGATCCGATAATGCATAAATAGTCTCAATAGTTTGATAAACTTTCCATTAATATTTTCTACTGTAGCATCTATTTACGAGAATTTTTTTAATACAAAAACACAAGAACAAAACTATAATTATAAAATATATGGACGAAATTCTAACTTTCTTTAAATTACAAGACCAAATTTGCAACTCAACTAAAAATTTTGGTGTGTGTTCCTCTAACAAGGAGTTGCTGTAGCCACCAGTGGAAAATTCCTATGAATGGTCAACCCAAACGCTCCTGTCATGTCCAAACCCTCACCATTTGGAACCATCCAATCAAACTTATGCACCAAATTTGCTAAAGCTATCTCATTAATTGCAGTTGCAAACACAATCCCAGGACATCCTCTTCTCCCTGCACCAAATGGGATCAACTCGAAATCCTGACCCTTGAAATCTATTGAATTGTTCATAAACCTTTCTGGCCTAAACTCCTCTGCTTCTCCCCATAGTTTTGGGTCTCTCCCGATCGCCCATGCATTGATTATAACTCGAGTTCCAGGATTGATGTCATACCCTCTTAACTTTATGGGTCTGATTGATTCTCTAGGAACGAGAAGTGGGATGGGTGGGTGCAGTCGCAACGTCTCTTTGATTACTGCCTTTAAATAAACCATTTTTTCTAAATCATTCTCATTTACATAACATCTTTTGTGATCACCTTTTATTTCTCTGATTTCATTCTTCAGTTTCTTCATGGTTTCTGGATGTTTCAACAATTCTGACATCGCCCATTCCAATACTGTGTAAGTCGTGTCTGTGCCTGCTGCAAACATGTCCTGTAGTCATAATCTCAAGGTTATTAGATAACATTAGGTTTTATCTCAAAACTAATTGATAATAAAAGGAGTAGATCATGCATATTATAAAGATTGTTAGATTCTAAGCATGCATGATACATGCCTCTTGGGACTTACCATTCTTGGATGATATTCCAACTTTTATTTTTAGCCCAAATGCCTATATGGGCTTGATGAGCTATGCATATATTTGATAAGGGTAACAACAAATATAACAATCAAGCTTAGAGTATTAATAAGATATAACACAATGTAAAAAAATTGATAGATATAATAAAACTTAGATCTAGTTCTTGAAGTCTATATATTACCAATAAAAAGAACTTGAGCAAATATAATTATAGTTATTCATATATTTTTTAAAAGATTATAGTTTTTCATATTAATTCATAATAATAGAATAAATTATTATATTAGCATTATTATTAATAAAATGAATTATATATGTCAATTATAAATTTAATCTAAACAGGTTTATAAAAATTAAATAAATTAACCAATATCAAAAAAAAAAAGAAAAAGAAAAAGAAAAATAGATAAAATGAAAAGATAAAATAAAGAGAGAGAGAGGAAAAACTATTGAAAATGGAGAAAATCCATCAATTTGGGTGGTCATGAAAAACCACTTTAGGATAAGATATTTTCATTTTCGAAATTAAAAATTTGTATCAAATATGATAATAAAATATCATTTTCCTTTCCACTCCTTATTTTCATGAAATAAGCGGACATAAAAGTGTTAACCATGGCAATTACACGAGGTTAATAGTTGGTGTATATGATGTTTCCAATGTGCGAGCAAAAGTTAGATAAGTAAGAAATGAAACTTTTTAGAAGTAATGTGGGGAAACTCATCTTACCAAGATTATAGCTTTGATGCTATCCATCACAAGTGGAAATCCAAGAGAGTTTTCTCTCTGTATCCAAAGCAGAACATCTACCAAATCCTTGTGCTCCTCACAATTCTGGTCTCTGTTTTCTGGATTCATATGATCTTCAATCACTCTGTCAAAGAAACCATCCAGCTCTTTGGCTACTCTGTTTGCTTTAGAATCCATCCCAGTAATCCCATCAATCCAACCCAGCCAAGGAATAAAATCTCTTATGCTAAAACTCCCCAATAATTCCACAAATTCCATTAAAAGACCTCTGAACTTCATCCCTTCTTCTCCCACTCTGTATTTTCTCCCTAAACAGACTCTGCAAATCACATCGTTAGTCAAACCAGAGAAAATTTCAGTCAAATTCACAGAAACTGGGTTGTGTTGAATCTTTTCAATCATCGATTTAACCTCTTCTTCTCTTACAGAACGGAAGGATTGAACCCTTTTGTTGCTCAAGAGATGAAGCACGCAAATGCTTTTCATCTGCCGCCAATACTCGCCGTAGGGAGAAGCAGCTATGTCTCTGGAGCTGTAAAGAAGTTTCTGGTTCATGCTTGATTTGGGTCGGTTAGCGAAGATGAGATCGTGGGTTTTCATGATATCTCGAGCGAGATCGGCGGAAGAAACGACGATGGTGGGAACAGAGCCGAGGCGGAGGAGAAACAGAGGACCATGGCGGCGGGCATAGTTTAGCAGAGTGAGATGGGGATGGGAGCCGAGGCCCAGAAGATGGCCGAAGATTGGAAGCTTTGGTGGAGATGGCGGTGAGGTTTTTGAAGAGGAGAGTAGCCATTTTTGGAGAAGGAAGATGAGGATGACGATGAAAGCAGTGAAGGAAATTGAATGAAGTGACAGTTGAATAGAAGGAGGAAGAAGAAGAGGAGTTTCCATAATTTTTTCTTTTTAGTATCAGCTTAAATTTTTGCCATTTTAGAAATTAAGAAATTTGGATGTATATAATGAAGGATCCAACAAATAATTATTCCAATGCCATCAATCGCACGTTTGTGTGGACAGAAAAACATAAGCAACCATGATATGGGTGTTCAAATCTATTTAATCAAAAGTATAAGCATTGGGTTGAGATAGTTGTATTATTGGGTTGGGTTGGATTAAACTTATTCTATATATCTTTGTTTAAAGTTTGTAATAAATATCATAAATTTTATAAATGTTTGATGGTTGACGTTTAATTTTATGAAATTTTAGTTACTAGTCCAATGTTTACATATTTTAAATTAAAAAAAAAAATTATAATCCAACAACCTATCCAACCCAACCATTAGGGTTTGAGACTTTGTTTGGGTTTTTTGAGTCACCGATCTAATTTGGATTGGTCCAAAAAATACCCTCAACCTAATCCAACTGATGTACACCTTATCATGTGATTTTTTTTTTTTTAAAAAAAAAAAAAAGGAAAATCAAATTGATTTTATTTGTTTTAGGGTAGGAGGACCTCCATGAGATTAACCTTTTGAGTGACTCATCCTACACCATAAAAATTATAAGTTAAATCTATATAATAGATATCTAAAGTTTAAAATCGTTTAATTGCTATCTAAATTTTCAACTTTGTGGCTAATAAAATTAAATATTAATGTTTAGATGTTGAAAATTAAGTTTATTTTTCTTTCAATTTTTTACAATAATTTAAATCTTTCTTAAATACCAGAGTTGAATTTTTAACCAAATTTTAAAAATAAAAATAAACTTCTACATCTGACTCCTTAAGTACCACTGAATTCTCTAATGAACATATGTCATAGTCCTACTATGACTGAGTCCTCTCTTCCGAAGAGAAGTCGTGGCCACTATGTTCAAGCCTCGGAATTAGCCCTTAAGGGAGCAATCTATCTACTTATCCCTGCTTCCAGGAAGAAGTGGATTCCATCTCGTGTAAGTGAGTTCCCAACTCCTAGATCAAACAAGTCTCCAAAAAGGTAGGCATGTTGAGTTGGCAATCTGGCCACTCTCACCCATACTAATCAAAGGACCGCCCTCAAAGGTAGAAATTCTCAAAACACCCAGGATTGAGGTCGTGTCACATATGATCGTTTAGGTGAGATGTAAGTCTCCAGTATCAACGACGTTATATACAGAGTCTAGTCATCTCGTGGTCCGGTCTTACACAAACTCTTTATATAGGACACCTCTGCTTGCATGTCTCTAAGGTCAGGATTTACCATCTGTAGTAGTTTACAACACTTGCAAACCTCTACAAAGTGGGTCGTATCCATAGTGTCACCAGAATCAGGTATCCCACCTTAATCCTTATACGACAAACCTATTTAGGTTATCACTTAAGGCATGATCCACTTGTATATCACATATACATGCTTAAGTTTACATAAGATAACCATGGAGCTTTGTTTATTGGATGTGAGTAAATGCCAGAATGAAATAACAATTATTTTATTTATAGACAATGTGTATAATTACAAACAATGAGACTTCGGGAGAATTAAGACACCAATCCCAACAATCTTCCACTTGTTCTAATGACTTGAGAGACTAATGTACAATATACAATAAAGTACGGCATACTTCAGTATCACACTGTCGATTTGGAGCTGAATTAACGTGAAGAGCAGTTAGGAATTGGAAGTATTCATCAAAGGTATGTTTAGTTCAAACCCTCTTGTGAAAGGATGCTTTTAAAACTCAAATTAAATGTAATTAGAGTGCTTATTGATTCTGTTTGCTTCCGTTGCATGCTTGTGTATTCCATCACAAACAGCCCCAAGGATAATTTCAACCTTAAAAACTAAGCATTTGCTCAACCATGGGGCCTAGGCATATTTAGCAAGCGTGGTGGATTCACAAAACCAAAACGATGATATTAAGGCTGTTCTAGTGATAAGAGAGTTTGAAGATGTATTCCCAGAAGAGCTTCCAGGTTTACCATCTAGTCGAGAAATAGAAATCTATATAGACTTAATTCTAGGAGCTGAACCTGGATCTAAGGCACCATATAGAATGGCGCCTGCGGAGTTAAAAGAACTCAAAATAAAATTACAAGAATTGTTAGACAAGGGATTTATACACCCTATCATGTCTTCAAGGGGAGCATCTGTCTTATTTGTTAAAAAAAAAAAAAAAAAGGCAGATCATTGCGTTGATGTAACGATTATCAAGAGTTGAATAAGTTGACAATAAAGAATAAATACCCACTTCCACGTATTGATAATTTATTTGACCAATTATACGAAGCCTCAGTATTCTCCAAAATAGACTAATGATAAAGATATCATCAATTGCGAATCAAGAAGTCTGATATTCCCAACACTGCTTTTCGAACAAGATATGGGCATTATAAGTTCGTTGTGATGCCTTTTAGATTAATTGATGCCCCAGCAGCTTTCATGGACTTGACACTACAAGAATTTTGGACTTTAATGTTGGTTTAAAACTGACATTAAATATAGTGTTATAAAAGGTTTTCAATGTCGGTTTAAAACTAACATTAAAGACCTTTTATAGTACTATCTTTAATGTCGGTTAAATGTCGGTTTTAAACCGACATTGAAGCCCATAATCCATGTCCGTTTTGTTTTAAATTCTGTTGTTGAATCCATTTTTAATGTCGGTCAAAAATTTAAAAACGACATTATAATAATTTATCCACAAACAAGAATTGTTTTTATATATTATCTCAACAAACACAAAAATTTAAATCTAAGTCTTGCTCACAAAGTACGAATAGTTAGCTCCCAAAGATAATAACAAAATTTATACATATAAAGCAGTGGTTGGCTGCTTACGTATCAAAAAATTTCCAAAATAAAATCTTAATTGCTTTTGTATATACAACTTAATTTTCAAAAAATACAAAAATTATTGTCCTATTGTGTGAGCATGCATTTAAAAAAGATATGAAGTAATCAATAAAGACAAAAGAAAATTGGGTATAGCCCTCATGTAATGTCAACAAGTGAGAGAAATAAATTAAGAAACAATAAATGAATATAAATGGGCTGAAATGAGTACCACCTGATTGGGAGTGTTGAATATATTTTGAGTACAACAACGAATGAGTGGAGAATCCGTGAACCTCCAATTTCAAAAGAAATATAATACATGTTAATTATTGTTGAACTATGTTTACTTTGATTTAAAAGTTAAAAAGTAACCAAAAGCACATCCAATAAATGAAAATCGGTTAAATTGAAAATTTGGTCCCAATGGTTTAATGAAAGTAAGAATTTAGTTTCTATGATTTTAAGAATTAGAACTTAGTCTTTATGATTTGATAATACATAAATAGTCCCAATAGTTTGATAAACATTCCATTAATAGTTTCTATTGTAGTGTCTATTTACGAGAATTTTTTATATATAAAAACACAAGAACTAAACTATAATTATAAAATATATGGATGAAATTCTAACTTTCTTTAAATTATAGGGACCAAATTTACAACTCAACTAAAAATTTTGGTGTGTGTTCCTCTAACAAGGAGTTGTTGTAGCCACAAGTGGGAACTTCCTATGAATGGTCATCCCAAAAGCTCCTGTCATGTCCAAAACCTCACCATTTGGAACCATCCAATCAAACTTATGCACCAAATTTTCTAAAGCTATCTCATTAATTACAGTTGCAAACACAATCCCAAGACATCCTCTTCTTCCTGCACCAAATGGGATCAACACGAAATCCTGACCCTTGAAATCTATTGAATTGTTCATAAACCTTTCTGGTCTAAACTCCTCTGCTTCTTCCCATAGTTTTGGGGCGACATTGCTTATAACTCGAGTTCTAGGTTTGATGTCATACCCTCTTAAATTTTTGGGTTTGATTGATTCTCTAGAAACAAGAAGTGGAATGGGTGGGTGCAGTCGCAACGTCTCTTTGATTATTGCCTTTAAATAAACCATTTTGTCTAAATCATTCTCATTTACATAACATCCTTTGTGATCACCTTTTATTTCTCTGATTTCATTCTTCAGTTTCTTCATTTTTTTTTTTTATGTTTCAACTCTGACATCGCCCATTCCAATATTGTGTCAGTCATGTCTGTGCCTGCTGCAAACATGTTCTGTAGTCATAATCTCAAGGTTATTAGATAACATTAGGTTTCATCTCAAAATTAATAGATAATAAAAAGAGTAGATCATGCATATTATAAAGAGTGTTAGATCCTGAACATGCATGATATATGTGAAGGATCTCTTACCGAAGAGTTTCATGAGCACGTTCAGATCGCTCCGATCTCACAGTGACCGAAATACAACAATATACATTCAAACACATAGTTATGCAAACAAATCTTAATTAATGGCATGCTATGAACAAGATATAATAAGGGAGAGGGTGCCATACCAGTTGAGGACAATCTTCAATCTTTGAAACTCAACGCAGCGGAAACCTCCACACGATCTACCAACACCTAGCAGTAGCGTCGACTACAGCAGCACGAACAACCACACGAACACGAACGCCGCAGGGACGACACCACAAGAAAGGCGATAAGCAAGTGGGAGGGAAAAAGGCGCTATCGCATAGCACGATGCTTATCCTTTAAAAGACACTACAAGATCGTGTAGGTTTTACTGAATGATCGTTTAGGAAATGGTATATGATCATTTAACAAACTCGGCACACAATATGATCGTTTAGGGAAGCTATCCAATCATGTAGAAACTTGCGTGCGATCGTTTAGGCACGAGGTGGACGATCGTTTAGGCGGAGAGTGACTATCGTATAGGCTCTCGAAATTCTTAATTAGTGGATCATGCCTGACAGTTAACGGATATGATGAATCTCGTGGTTAAAGAGTTTAGTCAGCTATTCACGGACCGTTGGAGTTTCGAGCACAGGTCCATTAGGTCCCCTGGGTAGCTTGGATAAATGTCGACGAAACCAGTATTTGGTGTGTTTAATTTGAAATGTTCAATTGATAAAAGAAGTTCGTTATATAATGATATAATTGGACTGGTTTAATTATATATGATATAATTGGCTAAATGTATGAGATGCATTATTTTGGAAGAATTAGATATAAATATGATTTATATCAAGTAAGGAGAGAAATACTATAGTAGATATGTGATATGAAACATATAGGTTAAAAATATAATATGATTATATTTATTAAAATTTTAGTTGGTTAATTATATGATAATTACCCAAAATCACGTTTTGACGTGTGGTTAGTGGGGCAACGTCGGTTATTTGTAACCGATGAATTAAAATGAAAATAGTTTTCATTTAGATCGTCCGTCTGAAAAGAAATCAAGAGAGCGTGCTGGTGTATCGTAAATTGATTCGCT
>NC_052350.1:11310976-11312233 GCF_009727055.1 Benincasa hispida
CATACAGATAACCAGGGATTTTATGTTTATTGGTTTGTGGTAAAGCAAATAAAACAAGCAACTGAGCAAAAATACAAGATGTGAAGTAAATATCATATATTAACAACACAAGCGTTCATACAAACTAATTACAAACTACAGGACACGAGACTTTAGGGCATAAACCCAACAATCTCCCACTTGTCCTAAAGAAAAGTGGGGTGTACAAAAAACTAGTACAAAACAATAAACTAGGGCATAAAAGCCCAGTACAAGAAAATCTCCCACTTGCCCTAGTCCAGTTGCGGCCGATCCTGTAGACCCATGCTTTGTAAGTGACCCTCAAATACTATAGCTGTGAGAGCCTTCGTAAATGGGTCAGCAACCTCTTGAGGCGTCTTAGGACACATGTCCTTAGAAAAAGTAACTTCATGCCTAAATGGTGGTAGGCCCCTCTTGGAGTCCTGCATCGAGTACTTGAGCAACATCTTATCAATGTACGATTCCTGAGACAGTGCTAGCACTTTGTTCTTACAATCACGAAAGATCTGTATACCTAGAACAAACTAATCCTCTCCCAAATCTTTCATTTGGAATTGGGTCGCTAGCCAGTTCTTAACTGCTGTTAGTAGACCTACATCATTCCCAATAAGTAGGATATCGTCTACGTACAACACTGAGAAGACTACTAAAGCATTGATGATCTTCTTCTAAACACAAGATTCATCAACGTTTTGGTCAAAGCCATACAACTTGATCGTAGTATCAAACCATATGTTCCAAGATCGAGACGCCTGTTTCAGTCCATAAATGGACCGATTCAGTTTGCAAACCTTTTTCTCTTGACCTTGGGCTATGAGTCCCTCGGGTTGCACCATATAAATGGTCTCCTCAAAATAGGCATTTAGAAAGGTCGTCTTGACATCCATTTCCCTAATCTCATAATTATAATAAGTTGCAATGGACAAGAGGATGCGGATCAACTTTAACATGGCAACAGGCGAGAAAGTCTTCTCATAGTTGACTCCCTCTAACTTGGTATATCCCTTTGCCACAAGTCGAGCCTTGAAGGTCTGTACCTTTCCATCAGCACCCCGTTTGTACTTGTAAATCCATTTATAACCTATAGGTCTTACCCCATCAGGTTGATCTACAAGATCCCATACTGAGTTGAAGTACATCGACTCCATCTCGAGATCCATGGCCTTGACCCATTCATCCCAATCAACATCCTCCATTGCCTTCTTATAAGACAACAGATCCTCAACGTCGCCATCT
>NC_052350.1:11313238-11315245 GCF_009727055.1 Benincasa hispida
TTCAAGGCAAGATTCGCACACTGGTAAAGAATTTTCTTCTAACTCACTTAGAAGTCCATTCTTCATCAATCTCTCAATCCTATTGAGATTAATGTGCCCTAAATAAAGATGCCAAAGTTGGGCATTTTCTTTTGGAGAAATTTGTCGATGTTTTGATTGTGTTACGACAACTCTAAACATTTCAGTATTATAGAGGGAATTAATGGCTAACGGCCCTAACACATATAAATTCAATTCCAGATTTGCTGTGTAAATAAAAACACCATCTTTATGAATGAACGATTTATCCACATTAAATGAGATAGTATATTTACATTGTAATAAACAATTTACAGAAATTAGGTTCCTCTTTAGTTCGGGAACAATATATACATCATGTAAAACAAGAAACCTATTATGTAAAGCTAACTGGAGTCTTCCCATTGCCACAGTTGAGACGACGTGCCCAGTGCCTACTCGCATCGTCATCTCACTAGCCTTCAACTGTCGCCAAGTTCTAATCCCCTGAAAAGAAGAACAAACATAGTTAGTGGCGCCCGAATCAATTATCCAGGCAGAATCATCATTCTCCACTAAACAAGTTTCAAGTACAAGTAAATCACATTTACCTTTATCGGCCTTGGCCTTAGCCTTGACTACTTTCTTCTCTTTCAGATACCGAGGAAAGTTCCTCTTCTAGTGTCTTTCTTGGTTACAGTGGAAACACTTTCTCGTAGCAACCTCTGGACGCCTTCTTGGGACGACAGGCAGTGGGTTAGCAGGTACCTTCCCTTTACCCTTACCACCCTTCTTCTTCTTCCCCTTTGCAGAGTTAGAAGTAGAAGGTGCAGACTTCGTTCCTGAGGTCAAACCTCTATGGAACGTCCTGGAGGATGAAGCAACATTTGCCTCACCCTTCTGCCTCTCCTTACTTTTCAGTAAATATTGGTATGCATGCAACTCGTTGAGGAGACTTGTAAGGTTATATTTCACTTTGTTAAGAATCACATTATTAACAAAGTGCAGGAAGCTCTCCGGTAAAGAATGCAGGATTATGCTAACCTGGCTGTCCTCATCGATGGTAGACCCATTCAACTCCGCCACATTAAAGTGGACCATCATGTTTAGCACATGTTCACAAACAAATGTGCCTTCTTCCATTTTGGAGTTGAATATGTATTTAAGAGCCTCATACATAAGCTGATCAGGCGGTTGTCCAAACATCCCCCGCAGGGACTCCATAATCTCACGCGCTAAGACCATAGGCTTATGTTTCTTGGCCAAGACTTCAGAAAGACTAGCCAAGATAGGCTCGAGCCTTCTCATTCATCCTTATCCATCGCTCGTATGTCTCCTAAACATTTCGAGCGGCATTCAGAGCTGGAATAGGAGGACAAGCCTCCGTGAGAGCGAACATGTGATCCTCGATGATCAGGATCGTCGTGGTCATGTGTTTCCATATTGCGAAATTATCGCCAATAAGTTTTTCGGTGCTTAGTAATGCTAACGTGACTGTTGCCATTTTGAAAATGTTGCTGAAAAAACGAACAAAAATTTGTTAGATTTTGCTAAACCACTTTTAAACCAATCAGTTTTGCAAAATAGTTTCAAATACCCTAAGTTATAGACTTCTATTTTGCAATGATGCCCCAGTGAGGCAGGACAAATGTCACCGATAGGGTGATCAATTGCCCCTTCGCTGGGATGAGACATTCTCAACCATTAGGTAGAACCAACTCTTGGAACTGAACCTAACAGACACCATTTTTGGGTCCATAATCGTTAATCTTTAACTATTACGCATAAGTGTAACCCATCGTTTTTGGTTCCAGAGTCTCGCCCTAATGAGCCCACCGTAGGGAAAAAGCAGATTAAGACAAGAGACTAAGTTACCTTATCCTCTTACAAGAGATCAAATAAAGAAACGTGCAAAACTACCATTCTTTAGGGGCACACTCCCAGGGTGCCTCGAGGCAATACGCAGTAACTTTATTCAACCTAACAAGGGAGACCGAGGGATATGCTGTC
>NC_052350.1:11315580-11386762 GCF_009727055.1 Benincasa hispida
GTTCCCAGGAGGTGTTACGTTTCGTCAACTAAATACCCCAGCCTAGACAGAACCCGCCTTAGAACAAAGTCCCTAAGATAGAATTTGCTTACACTTTAACCTTTATTAGCCAATTAAATCCTATTAAACTGATTAAAAGGATAAAAGCCTTAGGGTGCTAATCATATTAGAACCGGATTTTAGGTCCAAGTTTAATAACTTAAAAACCATGAATTAAATCTAAGTGACCATGCATGTCTTTTTTATTTCTTTTAGTTTAATTTCTCTTTAACCTTTTAAAAAGAAGCAACTAAAACCATGGCGCAACAATGAGGTGTTATAATTATTATAAAGTAACTCTTATATGTATGCTTATGCAATTTCTGGTTCATTACATATATTAAGCTTTTATAATAACGCGTAACAACCAAGCAACATGCTATCATCACCCTTATACATAACATTATTAAAATAAAATGATGCATTGTCAATGTTTACGCAAGCATAATATTAATCTATTATATATGATGCATGAGCATCTCTTATATAATTTAAATCATGCTCTCTTAAATTATAACAATTACATAAAATGAGAATTGACATGACCATTGCATAACCTAAGGTAGATTACTATATGTGCATACCATAATTACAAATAAAAAAACATACATCGCGTGATAAAAAAATCGGGAATGAAAAAACCATCAACTACCACAAGCAAAAACTGGCACAAAAAGGTAAAACCACAGAGGTCCAAGTAAACGTGTTGGTTAGGACAATCTGTTCAGCACGCACTAGACGATAGAAGCATAATTAAACGATCACGTAGACGACGACGAGGCTGCAAAGCCTGATCGTTTATGCGATCACGTAGCACGACGACAGGTAAACGATTTACCTTGCGTTACTAGCAATCGTTTAGTCAGTTACTAAGCGATGAGCTTGCTGAGCTAAACGATCATCCAGTGCGTGTGCACGTTAAACGATATGCGAGCATCCCATCGTATACACAACGCGATACTCAGCGATCGCATACCCGATCGTCAAGTCGATGCGATCAACTCTTAATCGCATACCCTATCGTTTAACCGATGCGTTCAATAGTGATCGCGTACTCCATCGTCTTTACGATGCGATCAACAGCGATCGCGTACCACATCTTCTGCACGATGCGATCAACCCTAGATCGCCTCCTTCCTCGAAGAACCGCAACGCTTGTCCAGATCTTCTTCTTCGAACGATTCAAAACTTCAAACAAACTTTGAATACAGACTCCATAACAATTATTAATGCCCAAAAAAGAAAGGGCCTTTACAAACAATCACAAATGCAAAAAGATTTAAATCAAACTGAGGCTACCATCCACGAAAACATCCATTAATCCCGCACATCCACAGCAAATGTAACCATTAAACAGTGTAGAAATGCACCCACCATGTACGTAAATATCATTCCGTTGCAACATATGAAATCGGAGTATCAGAACCTAGCTCTGATACCAATTGAAGAATATCTTACCGAAGAGTTCCATGAGCACATTCAGACCGATCTCACCGTGACTGAAATACAACAATATACATTCAAACGCACAGTTGTGCAAACAAATCTTAATTAACAGCATGCTATGAACAAGATATAACAAGGGAGAGAGTGCCATACCAGTTGAAGACAATTTTCAATCTTCGAAACTCAATGCAGTGGAAACCTCCACGCGATCTACCAACACCCAGCAGCAGCGTTGACTACAGCAGCCTAAACAACCGCACGAACACGAACGTCGTGGGGACGACACCACCAGAAAAGAGCCCTGGGTATTCTCAGAGTGAGAACCCAAAGCGTGGTCTTTGGTGAATTTGGTAGAGGATAGAGGAAGCACAGATCGTATAGGCGATAAGCAAGTGGGAGGGAAAAAGGCGCTATCGCATAGCACGATGCTTATCGTTTAGAAGACACTACACGATCGTGTAGGTTTTACTGAATGATCGTTTAGGAAATGGTATATGATCGTTTAGCAAACTCAGCACACTATACGATCATTTAGGAAATGGTATACGATCATTTAGCAAATTCGGCACACTATACGATCATTTAGGAAAGCTACCCGATCGTGTAGGAATTAGCGTGGGATCGTTTAGGCGTGAGGTGGACGATTGTTTAGACGGAGAGTGACTATCGTATAGGCTCTCGAAATTCTTAAGCGATCGTTTCCGATTCACCAGCGTGCTCTCTTGATTTCTTTTCGGACGGACGATCTAAATGAAAACTATTTTCATTTTAATTCATCAGTTACAATAACCGACGCTACTCACTAACCCACATCCAAACATGATTTTTGGGTTAATTATCATATAATTAACCAACTAAAATATTAATAAATATAATCATATTATATTTTTAACCTATCGTTTGATATCACATATCTACTATATTATTTTCTCCTCTACTTGATATAAATCATATTTATATCTAATTTCCTCTAAAATAATGTATCTCATACATTTAGCCAATTATATCATATATAATTAACCAGTCCAATTATATCATATATAATCGAACTTCCTCTTGTTAATTTAAATATTTCAAATTAACCCAAACACTGGTTCTCGACTTTATCCAAGCTACCTAGGGGACCTAATGGACTTATGGCTCGAAGCTCCAACGGTCCGTGAATAGCTGACTAAACTCTTTAACCACGAGATCCACTATCCGTTAACTGTCAGGCATTCCACTAAAGACCAATAGCTGAACTTTTCTTAACATGGATATATTTCTATGTCCATCAGATATAACCAATCATGAGTACGATGACACTTCACAGATGCTCGTAAGTATAACTGGGCCAAATTATCATTTTTCCCCTGTAGTTACATCTCACTCCTTAAGTACAACTGATTCCTCTAATGAACAATACAACATAGTCCAACTATGTGTGAACACTTCTCGGGCCAAGAGAATATGTGTGGCGCCACATCGTTCAAGCCCTAGAATCAACCCTTAAGGGCGCTATCTATCTACTTACCCTTTCCTCAGGGAAGGAGTGAATTCCATCTTGTGTAGCTAAGTTCACAGCTCCCAAATTAGATGAATCTCCAAAATGGTAGGTTTGAATCGACGTCCTGGCCACTCGCACCATACAAATCAAAGGACTGCCCTCAATGGCAGGAGTTCCCAACTCACTCAGGATTGAGATCATGTTACCTATGGTCATCCTAGTGAAGTGAAGTCTTTGTCATGTACGGTGTGTTATATAACGAGACGTTAACACTTCGTGGTCAGGTCTTATATAAACTCTTTGTATAGGACGCCTCTATTCGCATGTTCCCAACACGAAGAATCAAGATCAGACCATCTGTGACAAGTCACAACACTTGTGACCATTCCACAAAACGGGCCACATTCGTAGCGTTACTAGGATAAGGTTTCCCTCATATATCCATATACTACAGACCATTTTGGTTATCACCCAAGACATGATCCACTTGTATGTCATCACATACATGTTTGAGTCACATACAGATAACCAGGGATTTTATGTTTATTGGTTTGTGGTAAAGCAAATAAAACAAGCAACTGAGCAAAAATACAAGATGTGAAGTAAATATCAAATATTAACAGCACAAGCGTTCGTACAAATTGTTTACAAACTATAGGACACGAGACTTTAGGGTATCAACCCCAACAATATGCCTCTTGGGACCTACTATTCTCTGATCATATTCCAACTTTTATTTTTAGACCAAATGCCTATATGGGCTTGATGAGCTACGATACATATTCAATAAGGGTAATGACAAATATAACAATCAAGCTTAGAGTATTAATAACAGATACAACACAATGCAAAAGAATTTATAGATATAATAAAACTTAGATCCAATTCTTGAAGTCTATCAATGATAGATTATATCACCGATAGAGTCTATCAACAATCACTGATAGATTTTATTGTACTTGCAATAACTTAAAATTGTTGATATACACTTAAAGGTCGTTTGGTTAAAGGGAAAAGAGGGTGGGAATGGGAATGGGTTTACAAAGCCCATGTTTGGTTGGTGGGATTTGTTTATTTATCTTGGAAAAGAAAATTCCTAGGTATCTTTTACCCACACAAATGAAGGAATTGCATACCCATTGAGAAGTGTGGGTTTTCATTTCTTCTTCCGCTTCCTATCACGATTTTCCTTCCTTCCAGCCGTGAAATCGTATAGCATTTTGTTACTCAGCAATCGTGTAGCATTTGGTAAGCGATTGTGTAGCATTTGGTAAGCGATCGTATAGCATTAGGTAGGCGATCGTATAGCATTAGGTAGGCGATCGTATAACACTGGGTAAGCGATCGTATAGCATTTTGTTACTCAACGATCGTCTAGTAAAGCTCAGCAATCATGTAGTAGAGCTAAGCGATCGTGTAGCATTCAGTAAGCGATCGTGTAGCATTTGTTAGGTGATAGTATAGCATTTTGTTACTCAGCAATCGTGTAGTGGAGCTCAGCGATCATGTAGATAATTTAAGCGATCGTATAGTATTTTGTAAACGATCGTGTAACGGAGCTCAGCGATCGTGTAGATAATTTAAGCAATCATATTGTTACGAAATCAACAATTAAAGAACACAAAAAAAGAAACGTAGAGATAGAGAAGATCGACACACAGATATACGTGGTTCACTAACAGTGCGTTAGCTACGTCCAAGGGCAGAGGGAGAACAATATTATTAGAGAGAATGTTTTCAGAAAATTACATCAGAACGGCGCCTCTAGGGTTAGAGAGTTTATATAGCACACTACTCTAAACCCTAGGGTCATAATCGTACATATTTAAAACGTGTTCCTCTACAAGAGACCCCAAGCATTATATTTGTACATGATTATCTTAAGATCAAGTTTTAATTAGGTATAGGTTATGCTTCCAGTGCTAACAGGGCATGTATAGTTGCACCCCTTTAGGCCCAATCTTACTATTTGTTTATGCTAGGTGGTTGCACCTCTCTAGTCTAATCTTATGTTTATGTTAATGGTTGGTGTTGGATGCGACTTTGGTCCTCCTAACTTCATGACTCGTTAATCCTCAGATGGGTTGGTTTCTGCTTAAGTCCACATCTTCCTACCAAGGCGGGGAACTTATGTTGGAAGTGTATCTGATTACCTCATCTTATGATAAATTTATGTTTTGGATCCCAATCATATGTTTTCATGACATGTTGCATGTGATTGTATATTTGGTCACTACCTTAATTGAGAGCTACTTACTGAATATATTATATACTCATTCTATTTTACATACTTTGTAGGTAAGGATACAACGTAGGTGGTATGATTGGACGTCACTCAAGGGGCCAACTATCAAACTCATTATTTTGGTCATATGTGCATTTTGTTCCACTATGTTAACTTTTTATAGATCATGGTGTTTTGTAAAAGAAACTTTTTGCAAAATTTTACAACTTAATTAATAAAATTTTAGATATGTTGTAACAGTCGAACCTTGTTATGTAAGGGTCAGGTCGTTACACTAATGGTTTTGTTAGCTTCCATATTTTGCATGTTTACTCTAACAATTGATATCAGACTATGAGCACTCAATTAACATTAATTTGAATATGGTGGTTGAATTTCTTGAGATACATGTTTGGTGACTGATATGGTAGTTTATCCAACTTTGGCATTAGATTCTTCTTTGATTATGTTGTTATAATTGTAATTGGCACTTGTTTGATGAGCCTTAATGTGTGCTAAAGAGTCTGTAATTTTATTGGTGTAAATAGAGCTGAAATTAAGTTGTAATTGAAGATTCAAGCAAGTAAGGTCCACCGGAGAAAGCTAGATTTGGTGCCTTTGCCAGGCAGTGTTGCAATGCTGCCTTAGAGCATTGTAACGTTTTTCTTCCTAGCATTGCAATGCTGTTCTTCCTGAAGCCCAAGGTGTTGCAACGCTGGGATAAAGCGTCACAACGCTGCTCATCCCAGCCTAGAAACATGCACGCAAGGAGTTGGTTCACGAGTTTGGACCAGTTTGATAGATTCAGTTGTCTTGAATTCCGGTTTAATCTGGATTGGTCCGATTCAGTTTCTTTTAAAGCATTGGAGGGCCGGTTCGAAAAGCTTAGGTCCAATTCGAGTCAGGTCGAGCGGTTCAGAGGCACTTTGAAGCTTTTTCTCTATTAAAATTGTAATAATTAGCTTATTTGCTTGCTTAGGATGCCAAAGTTGGTCCTTATCAGTGTTATTTACATATTTATGCATGTGATGTATGTTATATTTAAATTAAAACATGTATGTGCATATTATATGCCGTGTAGATTTAAAGTCTCACCATAGGAAAGCATGTTTCATGCAACATATGTTATAAATTTGTTATAATATATAGTATGCATGTATAGGGTTTCATTAGTTTAATATAATTGTTATATTAAAATATGAATTGCTTAAATGTATGTTATAATATGTCTATAGTTTTATAAGAGTTATAAAATGAATTAGACATTTAAAATCTATATCAAAGATAAGTTGCATGCTCACTTAAGTTAAATAACAACTTGTTTTAATAGTTAAAAAAGGTCGTTACTCTATAAAACACGGTTACAAACTCAATCGGTCTATAATTCTGTCTAAAGCTAGAGGTACTTAAGTTGATGGTTTACGTAACACCTGCTACCTAGGGATTATAGTTGAAATGTTGAGCATTGTTAACCAGTTTTATGAGCATGCATTAGCGGTATGGGGTAATAAGATGGTTTTATCACTTAGACATCGTAGGTTAAAAATCCAAATTTAAACGTTATACTTGGATAAAACACATAGACTTAGGGTATTTATTAGCCAAAATATACCTAAGTAGATACCCAAAACAATTAGAACACTTTAGTGGGAGACTAATAACATATATGATATATTGTTTTTAGCTCTCACGTCCCTAAAAATTCACACCGTGAGATCCATGCTCGGCTTCGTGTCACTTTTACCGCAACTGCTCCATTCGGAAAGTGTTTGCATGTGTCAATAACAAGGTGAATAGGGGAAGTAGTTCATAGTAAGTGGGTGTAGGAAATGTGTCAATATATCCTACAGTCTCTTCCATTAGTTTGAACCGTGAGATTCTTATGTTGTGTATGTTGTTATTTTTAGGCGACATTAGCTAGTTATTTTTCACGACGATCCCCTTGGAGGGTTGTAACATAGGATTTGGAACAACTCAAACTTAAAAAATGAATAGTATTTCTTAGTTTCGTCTTGAATATTGTCTTCCAATTCGGGGGCATGTTTATATCGTTCTATGAAATCTGAAAATTGAAGGTCACACTTACAAGAATTACTAAGTGTTCGTAAGTTATTGACTAAAAACGGTAACTAAATGACTATAGGAATAAGAGTTATTCTAGATATAGTATTTAGTCAAGAATGTCTTGCTTCAGTAAAGGATTACTTGGCTACCCCTCGGTAGTATCTATTCTGAATCACTAAACTATCGTTGCAAATAAATAAAGAAATCTGGGTACTTCATTACCTTTGCTAAAAATTGGATTTAGATGCAATTTTCTAATAGAATTTGTTCATTTTTCAGCATGTTGAACTCAATAATTCAACTCCTAACTTCCGATAAATTCAATGATGAAGGTTATTCAAACTGGAAGTCAAACATAAATACAATACTAGTTGTTGATGATCTGACATTTGTTTTAACAGAGGAATGTCCTCCTCTTCCCAGTTCAAATGCAAATTGAAGTGTTCGGGATGCCTATGATAGGTGGGTCAGGGCTAACGAAAAAGTTAGAGCCTACATTTTAGCAAGCATATCTGATGTGCTTACTAAAAAGAATGAAACCATGGTCACTTCTAGAGAGATCATGGAGTCATTACAAGGAATGTTTAAACATCCGTCCTCATCGGTATGACATGATGCTATAAAATATGTCTACAATTCCCACATGAAGGAAAGGACCTCTATTAGGGAACACATCCTGAATATGATGGTCCACTTTAATATTGCGGAAGCTAATGACGCTGTCATAGATGAGAAAAGTCAAGTTAGTATGATCATAAAGTCTCATCTGAAGAGCTTCTTAACTTTTCGCACTAACGCTGTAATGAATAAGATTGATTACAATTTGAAAACTCTCTTATATGAACTTCATGCTTATCAATTTTTAATGAAAAATAAAGAAGGGGAAGCAAATGTTGTTACCCAAAGAAAGTTTCAGAAGGGATTAACGTCTAGTTCGAAACCTTCTGACAAAAATTTTGGCCCTTCAAAGGATAAGAGTATCCAGTTGAAGAGGAAAGGAAAAGGGAAGAAGAATACTCCTACTAAGAAAAGCAAGAACAAGGTTGCAAAAGGAAAATGTTTCCATTGTAACGAACATGGCATTTGAAATGGAATTACCCAAAATATCTTGTAGAAAAGAAGGCTAAAAAGGCAAACCAAGTTAAATTTGATTTACTTGTAATAGAAACATGTTTAGTGGAAAGTTCTCATTTGACCTGGATACTGGATTCAGACGCCACTAATCATGTTTGCACTTTTATTCAGAAAACTAGTTCCTGGAAGCAGCTGTCAGAATACGAAATGATTTTTAAGATGGGAACAAGTGAAGTCATTTCAGTAAAAGCAGTGGGAGACATCAAGATATGTTTTGGAGATTCTTACATTTTACTAGAAAATGTATATTATGTACCTAAGATGAAAATGAACTTGATCTTTGTATCTTGTTTGTTGGAACATATATATAAAGTTACTTTTGATATAAATGAAGTATTCATTAGTTCAAGTGGTGTTCAAATATGTTCTTCTAAACTTGAAAATAACATATATGTGTTAAAACCAACTAAGACAAAAGCTATTTTAAATATCGAGATGTTTAAAACAACTGAAACTCAAAATAAGAAACAAAAGATTTCTTCTAACGCCTATCTTTGGCACTTAAGACTTGGTCACATAAATCTCAATAGAATTGAGAGACTGGTAAAAAATGGACATCTAAATCAGTTAGAGGACAAATCTTTACCTCCTTGTGAATCATGTCTTGAGGGAAAAATGACTAAAAGATCCTTTTAAGGAAAAGGTTTTAGAGCCAAAATACCCCTAGAACTTATGCATTCAAATCTTTGTGGTCCGATGAATGTTCAAGCTCGAGGAGGATCAGTATTTCATCAGTTTTATTGATGATTATTCTAGATATGGTTATGTTTACCTAATGCCTCATAAGTCTGAAACTATTGAAAAGTTCAAAGAATACAAGACAGAGGTTGAGAACCTATTAGGTAAAAGAATTAAAACACTTCGATCAGATCGAGTATATAGATTTACAATTCCATAACTATTTAGTAGAACTTAGAATTCAATCCCAACTCACTGCATCTGGTACACTACAATAGAACGGTGTAGCAGAAAGGAGAAATAGAACTCTGTTAGACATGGTTCGTTCAATGATGAGTTATTCCCAGTTACCTCAATCCTTTTGGGGGTATGCAGTGCAGGTTGCCGTTTATATTCTAGGCATGGTTCCCTCAAAAAGTATTTCAGAAACACCATATGAGTTATGGAGAGGTTGTAAGATAATTTACATCATTTCGGAATCTAGGGATGTCTGGCACACGTGTTGGTGCAAAACCCTCAGAAATTGGAACGACGTTCAAAAGTATGCTATTTGTAGGATACCCAAAAGAAACAAAAGGTTGTCTATTTTATGATCCTCGGGAAGATAAAGTATTTGTATCGACAAATGCTACATTCTTAGAGGAAGATCACATAAGGAATCATCAACCACGCAGTAAACTGGTGTTAAATGAGTTGTTCTAGAGAATCTACAGATAAATCAACAAATGTTGTTGATCCAGCTGGTCCTTCAACAAAAGTTGTTAGTCCATCACATCCTTCTCATGAATTGAGAATGCCTTGACGTAGTGGGAGAGTTGTTTAACAGCCTGACCACTACATGGGTTTAACAAAAACTCAAGTCAAAATACCTGATGATGGCTTAGGGGATCCATTGACCTTTAAATAGGCAATGGAAGATGTAGATCAAGACCAATGGATAAAATCCATGGACCTAAAAATGGAGTCAATGTACTTCAATTTTGTCTAGGAGCTCGTAGATCAACCAGATGGGGTAAAACCTATTGGTTGCAAGTGGATCTACAAAAGAAAGCAAGACTAAACTAGTAAGGTGCAAACCTACAAAACCAGACTCGTGGCAAAAGGTTTTACCCAAAGAAATGGGGTAGACTATGAAGAAACCTTCTCTCTTGTTACCATGATTAAATCGATTAGAATACTTTTATCCATTGCTACTTTTTATGATTATGAAATATGGCAAATGGATGTCAAGACAGCTTTTCTAAATGGCCATCTTGATGAAAGTATTTACATGTCTCAACCAGAAGGGTTCATTGAACAGGATCAAGAGCAAAGGTTTTGCAAGTTTAAAAGATTCATTTATGGGTTAAAACAAGCATTCCGATCCTGGAATATAAGATTTGATATTGCAATTAAATCTTATGGCTTTGAACAGAATGTTGATGAACCATGTATTTACAAAAAAATAGTCAACAAGACTGTAGTTTTCCTGGTACTTTATGTTGATGATATCCTGCTCATTGGGAATGAGACAGGATTCCTTGTCGACATAAAGGGATGGTTAGCATCACAATTTCAAATGAAAGATTTAGGAAATGCTCAGTATGTTTTTGGAATCCAAATTTTTCAAAATCACAAGAATAGATCACTAGCGCTATCTCAAGCATCTTATATTGACAAAATGTTAAGAAGATATAATATGCAAAATTCTAAAAATGGTATGTTGCCTTTTAGACACGGAATTCATTTGTCTAAGGAACAGTGTCCTAAGATGCCTCAAGAAGTTGAGGAAATGAAAAGAATTACTTATGCATCAGCAATCGAAAACTTGATGTACGTTATGTTGTGTACATGCCCAGACATATGCTTTGCAGTCGGAATAGTCAGCAGGTTTCAGTCCAACCCTGGACATAACCATTGGACTGTTGTTAAGAAGATCCTGAAGTATCTTCGGAGAACGAGGGACTATATGCTCGTGTATAGTCCTAAGGATTCAATCCTTACGGGATACACTGATTCTAATTTTCGGACTGATGTAGATTTTAAGAAATCTACTTCACAATCAGTATTTACTCTAAATGGAGGAGCTATAGTATGGAGGAGCAACAAACAGAGTTGCATTGCTGACTTCATTAGGAAAACATAATACGTAGCGGTACGTAAAGCAACTAAAGAAGCAGTATGGCTCAGAAAATTCTAACATATTTGAAAGTAGTTCCAAATATGCACATGTCGATCACTCTATATTGTGATAACAGTGAAGCAGTTGCCAACTCAAAAGAACCGAGATGCCATAAACGCAGAAAACACATTGAGTGAAAGTACCATCTCATTCGGGAGATAGTACTCCAAGGAGACGTGATAGTCACAAAAATAGTCTCTGAAGATAATCTTGCTGATCCATTTACGAAGACCCTCACAGCTAAAGTGTGTGGGGTCACCTAGTAGGATTGGGACTACGAACTTCATAAATCTAGGGCAAGTTGGAGAATGTCAATGGTATATAGATGCCCTAGTTTATTATATTTTCTCTTTTTTTCTCAACATTGTATATTTGTACATATTTGTAAATCATTGGAGTTTTAGTCCAAGTGGGAGATTATTGGGAATGTCCTAAAACTCGCAGTTCCTATTTACTAAACATATTCTATTTTTTGCAATAAAAATATTATTGAGACTTCATTTAATAAAAGTGTTATTGAAACTACATTCTATTATAAAATCCAATAAACAAACACATGGCTATAGTATGAATACTTTAACTTCTATATAGCCAAAAGGTCTATAAGTATATGAATGAGATTGGGTACCTCATCCAGGGACACTATGGATGCGGCCCACTTTGTATATTGATACAAACGATGTGATCCTGAAATCGTTCATGTGGAGACATGCAAGTGGGGGCATACTATGCAAAAGACGTTTGCATAAGACTGGACCACGAAATAATCACTTTTTCTTTATAACAACCGTTTACTGTTAAAACAGACTATTTCAAATTGATGACCTAAGGTAACTCGATCTTAATCCTGAGTTAACTATGAATTCCTGTTTATTCAGGATTATCCTTTAATATACATAGGTTAGAGTGGTTCAACATCACCGCTCAATAAGCCTCCCATTTTGAGGATAAAACCAGATAGATAGCTGAGGATATAGTCCTGCAAGATGGAATTCATTCCTACCTATCTTAGGGTTAGCAAATAGGTTTTCCCTTAAGTATTGATTTCTAGTCTTGAACAAAGAGGTCTCGCCCTCTCATGATAGAGAGGGATATGGTTTATTAGTTGGACTATAAACCAATTGTTCAATAGAGGATCAGTGGAGACTTAAGGAGCAAGATGTATTTACAAGGGTAAGACGGTATTTTTGACCTAGCTGTAAATACAAACGACTTATAAAGGATCGACTTACTAATTATGGTTAAATCAAGTGGATAGAAATGTATCTACAGTGTGGAGAGTACAACTATCGAGCTATAGTGGTATATCTCGATAGTTAACGAATATTGATTAATTCGATTTAAAGAGTTTAGCCAATTAATCTAAAATTGTTGGAGCTCATGATCTGTAAGTCCATAAGATCCCTTTACTAGCTCGTAAAAGATTAAACCTTGGATTAGAATATTGAGTGAATTTGAAATGTTTAAATTTAATTTAGGGTTTAGATAATTATATTTGATATAATTACGTTTAAATTTATTAAAATTAAACTTATTTGGAGAGTTCAATATATTTAAATATTGATTACATGAATAGGTTTCATGTTTGAATGAGATGTTTTATTAATTTAATATTTGATATTAAATTATTATTAATTAATTAATTAATTATTTAAAATAAAATCAAATTTCAATTTTAAATTCAATTTCAGAAATTAAATTTTAAATTATGTTTAATTTAATCATAAATCAAATATAATTGAAATTGGAAAAAGATTTATAGTGGATTTACCCCAAATTCATTTTTTATAGTGGTTTTCTCCAAAAATTAACACCTAGCCCACTTCAATAATACTCTTTGAAGTTTCATTCAACGGATTTTTGAAGTACTTATATGATCAATCTGAATAAATACTTCATTATAATTCAGATTAATTGGATGTATTCTAAATTTAGGGAAAATTTTACCGAATTTTTTCTTTGCTCTCAAACCTTCTCCAAACTACTTCCAATCCCCTTTCAACTAAGAGTTCCACTATTCAATCCAAGGCTGAGAATAGCAGAGAGGATACTCTTTATGGTCTATTGAAGAAATTGAAGATCAATTTCGTGGAACTTGCAAGGAATTAAAGGAAATCATCAAAGGTTGTAAAACTTGAAACTCTTTTATTTAGAACTTAGTTTTTAGTATGCTTGATACTCAATTAATGTAATTAGAGTGCTCAATGATTCTTTTAGCTTCCATATTTTGTATGTTTACTCTAACACCTACTAAAGTTAATGAAGAATTTGAATTTTATGATTCCTGTCAATTGGGAAAAGCTCGTGCTCTGCCCTTTTCAAACTCCCAATATCACGCATCTGACTGGTTTGATCTCATTCACACTGACATTTGGGAACTACCCCCATCTACAAATGGATATCACTATTATGTATCGTTTATAGATGACCATAGCCGCTACACATGGATATATCCCCTCAAACTAAAAAGCAACACACTAACTGTCTTCAATCACTTTGTTACACTAAATAAGACTCAATTTCGTGCAGTTATAAAAATGTTGCAATCAGACAATTGAGGGGAGTATGCTCGAGTTCATCAAACTCGTCGCACAATAGGCATTATATCTTGATACTCATGTCCCTATACCACAACACAAAACGGATGGGCAGAAAGAAAATATCAACATCTTGTGGAAACCAGCATTACACTCTTGGCCCAAGCATCCATGTTGCTCGTGTTCTAGTGGGATGCTTTTATCACTCCTACATACCTCATAAATGTCTATACTCAAAGGAAAATAACCTCTACAAATGATGTTTAATAAGAAAAATTATTGGGCAAAACTCAGAACCTTCGACTGTGCATGTTTTCCATGCCTCGGGCCATACTAAAGTCATAAATTTCAGTATCACTCAAAAAATGCGTCTTTCTTGGGCCAAGCCCAACACATAAGGGGGACAAATGTCTAAGTCCATCAGGTAAAGTTTATATCTCTCGTAATGTTCGGTTAAATGAAAATGAATTTGCCTTTTCATCCAAAGCCTAATTGGTGCATGTCCGTCCGATAGATACCAAAGCCCAACCCAACCTCTCTACCCTTACAAACAATCTTCTCCCTCATGTTCTGCCAACATCACCTTGGCCAAATTCTCAGCCCACTAATCAAAGCCTATCTTGTCTAAAGTTCTTTAACTCACCTAGCCCTGTCAATAA
Organism: Benincasa hispida; assembly: GCF_009727055.1. Lineage (NCBI taxonomy): Eukaryota > Viridiplantae > Streptophyta > Magnoliopsida > Cucurbitales > Cucurbitaceae > Benincasa > Benincasa hispida. The sequence continues at coordinate 11,330,009 of NC_052350.1, forward strand.
TATTCAACCCATCCGGCCCAACACCCACTACGAGATAAAGAGGCTCTCCCAACACTTAAAACTATTGTTGAGAGATCCATTGTCGGGAAATAGGGTCTCATCCGACGAAGTAAGAGAAGCATCAGGAGTTAGCAATAACTCCCGACGATTGATATATAGCATCGAGAGATTGAAAATTTCTCTGATGGCAGGACAGCACCCATTGGGAGTTATCGAAACTCCCGACGAATTAAAGATCCATGACTATCGAAAGTCGTCGAGAGTTTCTAACAAACTCCCGACGAATTAAATAATTCGTCGAAAGTTTGTTAGAAACTCTCGACGACTTTCGATAGTCATGGATCTAGTACAAAATCCCAAATCGAAGAAGGCAGATCAGATCTATCTTCTTCTTCCCAACCCCTAGATCAAACATTCTTCCCAAATCCCAAATCGACGAGAGAGAGAGTTCGCCCGACGCGTCGTCGTCCATTCAGTCAGCCCGCCACCACCGCTGTTCATCGTTCCTTCGGCCAGCCCCGTCGCTGTCGTTCTTCAATCATCGCCGATGCATCTTCGTCCATTTGGTTAGCCTGCCGCCACCGCTGTTCATCATCCATTCGGCCAGCCCTGCCGCTACCATTCTTCGTCTTTCGTCGGTAATGTCTTCTTGCTATTTTAAACGGCCAGCCCCCATTTTGATTTTTCTTTCCATTTAGTTTTGGCAAGTTATGTTGATTTATAAAGAAACAGGAAAAAATCCTTTCTTTTTTAAAATAAAATTTTAAATTTCTTCTTTACCCACTGTTCGATCAGTATAGATGAAGACCTAAAATTAGGAATGTATACGGCATGAATTAGGAGAATTGGTAAGTAAAAAGAAAAAAAAAATTTTTTAAGAGGTTTAAGAAACAATAAATAAAGGAAAAAATTATTTAAGAGGTTTAAGAAAGAAAAAGAAAAACTTGCCCCTAACTTGGGTGGTTATAAAAGATTTCTTTTAATAAAAAAGTTGCATATGAAAAGATTAAAATTGTTGTGTCAATTCTAAAAAAAAAATGTTATAAGCAATATACAATGAGCAAACAATCTAGAACATTGAGTTGGAGTTTGATTGAATAGTATTGAGTTTGCTTGAATAAAGGAAACTGTCAAAGAACCGAAGTAATAATATCAAAGAAACTACAGATGCAGATGTCATAGGGAGGTGTTTTGCATATGAATAGCCACCCATTTAAAATTAAAATTCTCAACTTTTTTCTTTTCGGAAAAAACAAGAATGGAAATCAAATGAAGACTTCTTTCAAATATCTTGATTTGAAATAAGTTAATAGATATTTGAAATAAGTTAATTAGAAAACTTACATTGTTTAGGTCCTACAAAATAAAAAATATGGAATAAGATTGCTTAAATTTACAAAGAATAAAAGTGTAAATCTCTAAAGTAGCTCTACCTTGAAATTTTGAGAAATCAAGATAGAAATTGAAAGGTGAGTATAAACATAATATTCTTAAAATATATATTTTTTTTTATTTTTTAAATCGATATCAATAATACAATCAAGTTCAATAGAAAATCAATGTAGTGTAGGATTGTTTTTTATGCAAAGATTTTCTTTCATTCAATGATATGCGAGATGGGATATTTAAATGTTTTTTTACAATGTTTCTTGCTTAGAATTTTTGTTAGAGAAACAAAATATTTAAGTCAATTTCAATGTACTTTTAATTTTAGATGAAATTAGTATGTATCAAGTTTCGATAATACTTAATATTGTTTGGTAGATAATCTAGATTTTGTTTAATGTCCTTAAATTCATTGAGTTCACTAATATATGTTTGATAAACAATTTGGATGTGATTGAAGGAAATTTTCAGAAAAAAAATCCTTTGAACAGAAGCAAAGATCGTTCCAAATTTTATTTTTATTGGATATAAAGTTTTACAACAAAAAGACATCAAGATATGCATTTATTTAAAATTACAACATGCTTTAAAACAATCACGTGTGGTTTTAGAAAACCTTACCTTTGAAGAACTCTTTCTTCAAGAAATCTCGCGTACAAGCCACGAACAGAACTCCTTCTCCACGCGGATCTCCTTCTTCAAGAATGGACACCACCACTCAAGAATCCTCTGTATTCTCTTGGGATAGAGGATTCAAGCAAGAGTTGTGGACTTTTCTTGAATCCTTGGAAGAGGGAAAGAAGATGGAGAGGAGGAGAGGGAAGAGAAGAACTTTTATTCTTAGTGAGTTTTTCCTTGGAGAGAACACTTCTTCTCTGAGAGAAATTAGGAAGAAGATTATTCGTTCAACTTCTTGAATCCCACGTTAGTTAACTTGAAAGAATGTGGGGAGGGAGTTTAAGATATATTAATAAAAAATATATATATAGAAACAATACGATGACCCTTCACAAATTACTCGTAAGTACAGTTGGGTCAAAATACCGTTTTGCCCTTATAGTTACATCTAACTTCTTAAGTACCACTGATTCCTCAAATAAACAATAAGTCATAGTCCCACTATGACCAAGTCACTCTCGTGCTAGGAGAGGGTATGGCTACTATGTCAAGACCCGGAATCAGCCCTTAAAGGAGCAATTTATCTACTTACTCCTACATCGAGGAAGGAGTGAATTTCGTCTTGTGTAGCTGTGTTCCCAGCTCCCCAGTCAGATGAATCCCCAAAATGGTAGGCTTGTCAAGTTGGCAATTTGGTCACTCTCACCCATACAAATCAAAGGACCGCCTTCATAAGCAGGAGTTCACAACTCACTCAGGATTCAGGTCATGTCACCTATGGTCATCCTAGTGAAATATAAGTCTTTATTATTAACGGTGTTATATAAAGAGACTAATCATTTCGTGGTTCAGTCTTATATAAACTCTTTGTATAGGATACCCCCGCTCGCATGTCTCCACATGAATGATCGGGATCAGATCATTTGTAGCACTTTACAACATTTGTAACACCTACAAAGCAAGTCGTATCCGTAGTGTCACCAGGATAAAGTACCCAGTCTTATCCATCTACTACAGACCATTTAGGTTATTATTTAAACGAGATCCACTTGTATGTCTCTACATACTTGTTTAAATTACATGAAATAACCTCAGATCTTAGTTTATTGGATTGAGTATAGGCTGATAAAATAACACTTATTTTATTAACAACAATATGTTTATACAAAATTTACAAACTACGGGATTACAAGGAGATTTAGGACAGCATTCCCAATAGTGATGATATGAACTTTTGACATTTTAGTTAATACAGGTTATTGTTTTGGATATAAATTGGTTAGAAAAGATTTATTTTTAAGGATGAATAAAGAATGGATCAAATTAAGGAATAAGTTATTAATGAGTATAGAGAAGGAGTATCCCAGTCTTTAGATGTGACGAAGTTTTATGTTAATGATTTCGGATGAATAAGATGTCCATGCACGAATTTTATGAATTCAATTTGAGAAAAAAATAAATGTTGTGGAGCAGCATCTATTAACATATAGAATATCTCCCTCATACTGTGAATGAGTATATCATGGAGAGCCAGTTAACTAATCTAGAGGTTTTGAAAGTCATACAGCTCATTCAATACACAATGTTGAAGTAGATAGTATAGAGGGTAATGTTGTTGAAGAAAATGAGATGTTGAATCTTATAAACAATTTACAAGTTTCAATTGAAAATGAAAATGCAAATGAAGAAGGGATTGAGAATGAAATGTCCTCTAATGGTCAAGAAAGAGATACCACGAACTTATTCAAGGATTTAATGACCGAAGGACGTAATGAACTATACCTTGATTGTTTGAAATTTTCGTCCTTGAACTTTTTAGTGAAGTTGATGCATATCAAAGTTCTTAATGGTTGGAGTAACAAATCATTTGACATGTTGTTGGAATTTTTAAAAGCAGTGTTTCCAGCTAGCACCGCTATACCTACTTCCTTTATGAAGCTAAGCGAAAATTGCGTAATTTAGGCCTAGGTTATGAGTCTATTCATGTGTGCAAATATGATTGTGTATTGTATTGAAAAAAATTTGTAGATTTGCAACAATGTCCCATTTGTGGTGAGTCTTGGTACAAATTTAATGATGGCAAGGGTAAAAAAATACCACATAAGGTATTGCATCATTTTCCATTGATACCGAGATTAATGCGATTGTTTGCATCAAAAGAAAGTGCTTCCGATATGATATGGCATAAAGATAAGCGAGTTGAAACGGAGGATGTGTTACAACATCCAGCTGATGAAGAGAGGTGAAAATATTTTGATCATGATTTTCCTTATGAAATGTTCGTTTGGAATTAGCTTCAAATGGGTTCAATCCATTTGGAAATATGAGACTTCTTATAATATGTGGCATGTGGTGATAATCCCTTATAATTTTCCCCCTTTGAAATGCATGAAGAAAACAAACTTCTTCATATCTTTGCTCATACCTGGTCCAAAATCTTCTGGAAAGGAAATTGATGTTAACTTGCAGTCGTTGATTGAAGAGTTGAAAGACTTATGGACTATTGGTGTGCGAACTTATGATTCTGTTACTGGTGAGTTTTTTCAACTATATACGACCTTATTATGGACTATTAATGACTTCCCTGCTTACAGTGACTTATCTGGGTGGAGTACAAAAGGTTATCAAGCATGTCCCATATGCAAAGAAGATAATTCGTCCTTCGGGATAAGAGAGAAAATATCATTTATGGGACATGATGTTATCTTCCAGAGAATCATAGTTGGCACCGAAGTAGGCAACATGATGGAAAAGTTGAACATAGACCTCCTCCAGTCGTAATGAATGGAGAAGAGATCTTACAACAAATAAATATGTTGAACTTTTCTGTGCTTAGCAAACATCCATCGAAGCAAGATAAAAGAAGAAAACGAATTCTAAACTGGACTAAGAAAAGTATTTTTTTTCCAAATTCCATATTGGTCCAGACTATTGTTACGACATAAATTGGATGTAATGCATATTGAAAAAAATATATGCGACAATTTGGTAGGTACATTATTAAATATTGAAGGAAAGACAAAGGATACAACAAACGTCAATTAGACCTACAAGATTTGAAAATAAGAAAAGACTTACACTTGATACATGTCGATAAAAGATTTGTAAAACCACATGCAGCGTACACATTAACTAATAGTGAACGGATTTCATTTTGTAAGTATTTTAAATCAGTGAAATTTTCTGATGGATTTGTGTCTAATATATCATGATGTGTGAATGACAAAGATGGAAAAAATATCGAGGCTGAAAATAGACTGGCATGTGATGCTTCACAGACTACTCCCTATTGGTATTCGAGCATACCTATCGAAGAATGTATCCACTGCTATCGTTGAATTGTGTGCATTCTTTTGCGACTTATGTGCACAAACAATACGTGTAAGTGATTTGAAAAGACTACAAGCAAACATCATAGTCATACTTTGTAAGTTGGAGAAAATATTCTCGTCTGCCTTCTTCGATGTAATGGTATACCTTGTTGTTCATCTACCATATGAAACCAAAGTGGTGGGTCTGGTTAGTTATAGTTGGATGTATCCTATTGAAAGAAGTTTACGAACATTAAAATAATTTGTACGGAACAAAGCACGTCCTGAGGGGTCTATAGCAGAAGCATATGTAATGAATGAAGCATGGAACTTTTGTTCGCGATATCTAAGTGGGATTGAAACGAGATTCAATAGAGATGAACAAAATGATGATAACATTCCCGATCATGAGATATTTGGTGAATTTGAATTATTTAGGCGGAGGATACGACCATTAGGGGCGTCAAGTTTACGGACACTATCGGCGAAGGAAATGCATATTGCAAATTGGTACATTCTCAAAAATTGTAAAGAAATAACAGATTATCGCAAGTACATTTCGAACTTTATAAATTTCTAAGTTCTAAGATAAATTCTTTGATATAAATTTTTAATGATCAATTCTAGGCAACACTTGAGGTTAATTTTTCATGAAGCTCAAAGAGCCTCTAACTTATATATAAGATATCAACACAAATTTTTCGATTGGTTCAGATCTCAGGTATACATAGTATTAGAAGTTGAGAGGTGATTCATTTTTTATAGTCATCTTTAATGTATAAATAATTATCAGGTTCTACAACAATACGAGAGAGAAGATCTTTCTGATGATTTCTTTTCACTTGCAATGGGACCTTCATCTGAGGTGCGCTCTTATAATGGATGCATTGTTAAAGGGGTACGATTTCACACTGTAGAGTGTGATAATCGTCGAGCTACACAAAATAGTGGAGTCCTAGTGGTCGGGGAAATCAGTGGGAACAGATGTGTGGATAACAATTTTTACGGTGTCGTAGATGAAATATTAGATTTTCAGTATGCAAACAGAAGACGTGTTTTTATGTTTAGGTGTAGATGGTTTGACACAGATAACAACAAAAGTAATATGACACATGTGGATTTATGATACAAATCGATCAATACATCGCACTTTTGGTATGTTGATGAGCCTTTAATCTTTGCTATACAAGCATAACAAGTCTTTTACCTCGATGACATAAAATATGGTAGCAATTGGAAAGTTGTTCAAGTAGTCAAAAATAAGCGAATATGGGATGTATCAGAAGTGGATGATTAATTATTAGTGGAGTTCGAGTGGATGAAACCATTGAGGAGGTTACTTTATGCAGAGTCGACGTTGATCCTACAATTGTGGAACGATCAATTATTCGACATAGCGATGATGACTTCATAAACAATGATGAAGAACAATTATCTCCCATATGGAGAACAATTATCTCCCAATAACAGTTCAAGTGCTGATGAATAATTTGATTTAGATGACGATGATGAGTAATCATGTATCTACTCAATTTTCTTTCTCTGTTTACATGTATTTAATATTAATTTTATATCTTTTTTTATCTTTTTTTGTGTTTGTATAGGTTGCGATGTCAACCCCTAATAGGCAATAGGAGGCTGATGAAGAATTTCGAGAGTAAGAGATATATCTAGGCAATACGGGATCTTTTGTGGGTGACACTTCAGGTTAATATTCATACACATCTTCGGTTGACTGAAATACATCCTAAACTGTTTTAAATTTTTTATTCCTCAGATAGTAGCTTTTCATCCACTCGAAGGAAATGCGAACATTCACGGAATATTGAGTTGGAAAAATACATCCAAAAACATGGGAGAATTCCAATCATGATAAATGAGGGGGAGAAGAAGCCAATTTGTCAACGTTCTATATGATTTAGTAATGCAATTGGTGTCGCCGTCAGATCTACATTTTCAGTACGATGTCGTACTTTTTCTGATGTTCCAAATGAATTTGTAGTATTGGCTAAGAGTCAATTGTTGGTAAGTTTATAAGTTTTTTCTTTTAGATTGTCATGAACATCATATATGTTAATTCTTCCTTACTTCTTTTGTAGGATCATTTTGTACTTGATTTATCCAATCAACCACTTAATAATTTTATAGAACATCAAATGCAAAACTCGTTCAAAGAATTCGGAGCAGATTTGCATAGACATTATAAGAAATGTAGCAACTCTCAGCAAATACGTGCTAACTGGCCTAGCTGGCTTAAGAATAGACCAGAAGATTAGCATTTTTTGTATGACCGCTTTGAGAGTTAAGAGTTTTAGGTTAGAATAATTTAGGGCATGTATCATTTACTTCATTGACTATTATAGAATAGTTTTTTTTTTTTTTTTTTTGTTCGAATGTAGGAAATTTCAGAGACGAATAGAAAAAATAGCGAGAAATTATCGTTCAACCACGTAGGCGGATCGAAGTCGTTCCTGCAAATTCAATCAGAGCTGCAGGAAAAGCAAGGTCGAGAAATAAGACGCATTGACCTATTTAAAGAAACACACTCTAAAGGTGGCAAGTTCGTGAATCAAGCAGCTGAAGATGCACATGTAACCAATTTTGTTTTATTTTCGTTTTGTTTTTCATTTCTAAGCTCAATCACTCGTAATTACACACTTAATTAATATGTGCAGAATCAAATGTTAGAATTACAATCCAACCCCACTTCAAAAGGTTTCCAACCACTAACAGGGGATGAAATCTGTGTGATAGTTTTGGGTAGACGACCCGGTCATGTAAAAGGCCCAGGTTAAGGCCCTAAACTTAAGTCAATAAAGGGTAGTAGCTCATCGAGTTCGTCATCTACTCAAGGAACGGAAAGTGGGAAGATGGGGGAATTGAAAGCCAATTTTGAACAGTCTCAATCGAGGATTAAGGAACTTGAAGATATTAAAAAACAAATGAGAGAGGATCATGCAAGACAAATGGAAGAAATGAAAAAAAATGATTGAAGACATGATACGATCACAAAGAGGAAAAACATCGAATTAGGTATCATTACTTCATTATTTAATTGTCTAATATATTGTTATCCTGCAATTATAGTAGCAAAGTAGTTGTCTTACTAGTAGCTTTATGATAAAGAATTGTTGTCTATCTTGTAGTTATGGTAGCCAAACAACTGAAGTTTGATGTGTTTTTTGTCATTATTGTGTGTTTGTGGATGTCTATGAAGTTTGAATGTTGTGATGGGTGGGTTGAGTTTAGTTATAATTGTTGTGGAGGGAAGTTTGAGTTTTTTGTGTGTTCGTTAATGTTTATGAAGTTTGAATGTTATGGAAATGGGTAGAGTTAGGTTATAATCACTTCGGAGTTGAAATTGGAGTTTTTTATGTGTTTTTAGATGTTTATGAGCGTCGGGAATGTTGTGGGGGGTGGGTTAAGTTTGGTTATAATTGTTTTGGGGGGAAAGTTGAAGTTTTTTGTGTGTACGTTGATGTTTATGAAGTTTGAATATTGTGGGGGTAGGTAGAGTTTGGTTATAATCGTTTTGTAGTTGAACTTAGAGGTTTTTGTGTGTTTTTTTATGTTTATTGAGGTATCGGGAATTTGTTTGGGGGGGGGGGGGGGGGTTAAGTTTGTTATAATTGTTTTGGGGGAAAAGTTGAAGTTTTTTGTGTATTTCATTGATGTTTTATGAAGTTTGAATGTTGGAGGAGTGGGTAAGTTTTGGTTATAATCATTTTAGAGTTAAACTTGGAGGTGTTTTGTGTTTTTGATGTTTATGAGCATCATGAATGTTGTGGGGGTGGGTTGGGGTTTAGTTATAATTGTTTTTGGGGGGAAAGTTTAAAGTTTTTTGTGTGTTCGTTGATGTTGTGGTGGTTTAGAGATTTGAAGTTTTGTGTGTGCTCGTTGATGTTTATGAATGTTTGAATGTTGTGGGGGTGGGTAGAGTTTGGTTATAATCGTTTCGGAGTTTGAACTTAGAGGTTTGTGTGTTTTTGGATGTTAATGAGCGTCAAAGAATGTTGGAGAGGGGGGGGGGGAGGAATTTGGTTATAATGGTTGGGGGGGAAGTTGAGGTTTTTTGTGTGTCTGTTGATATTTATGAAGTTGGAGGTATTTATGAACGTTAGGAATGTTGTGGGGGTAGGTTGAGTTTGGTTATAATTGTTTTATGGGGAAAGTTGACGTTTTTTGTGTGTTCATTGATGTTTATGAAATTTGAATGTTGTGGGGGTAGTTAAAGTTTGGTTATAATCGGTTTGGAGTTGAACTTGGAGGTTTTTATGTATTTTTTGATGTTCATGATTGTCAGGAATGTTGTGGGGGTTGGGTTGAGTTTGGTTTTAATTGTTTTGGGGGGAAAGTTGAAATTTTTTGTATGTTCGTTGATGTTTATAAAGTTTGAATGTTGTGGGGGTGGGTAGAGTTTGGTTATAATCATTTTGGAGTTGAACTTGGAAGTTTTTGTGTGTTTTTGGATGTTTATGAGCGTCGGGAATGTTGTGAGGGTTGGGTTGAGTTTGGTTGTAATTGTTTTGGGGGGAAAGTTGAAGTTTTTTATGTGTTCGTTGATGTTTATGAAGTTTGAATGTTGTGGGGGTGGGTAGAGTTTGGTTATAATCGTTTTGAGTTTAACTTGGACGCTTTTGTGTGTTTTGGGATGTTTATGAGTGTCGGGAATGTTGTGGGGGTTGGGTTGAGTTTGGTTATAATTGTTTTGGGGGGAAAGTTGAAGTTTTTTATGTGTTCATTGATGTTTATAAAGTTTGAATGTTGTGGGGGTGGGTAGAGTTTGGTTATAATCGTTTTGGAGTTTAACTTAGACGCGTTTGTGTGTTTTGGGATGTTTATGAGCGTCGGGAATGTTGTGGAGGGTGGGTAGAGTTTGGTTATACTCATTTTTCCATTGAACTTGGAGTTTTTTTTATATGTTTATGGATGTTTATGAAGTTTGAATGTTGTGGAGGGTGAGTTGAGTTTCGTTATAATTGTTTTGGGGGGAAAGTTGGAGTTTTTTTTATGTGTTTGTGGATGTTTATGAAGTTTGAATGTTGTGGGAGGTCGGTTGAGTTTCGTTATACTCGTTTTGGAGTTGAACTTGGAGTTTTTTGTTTGTTTCTGGAAGTTTATGACATTTGAATGTTTTTGTTTTATTGTAGGATGCTATTCGGAGATGAGTTTCAAATGTTGTTAGAGATTCTGTGTTCCAGATGTTGTTTTCATGTTCTTTCTTTTGTGTATTTGTGAAGACATATTTATTGACGTCGTTTTCATGTTGTTTCTTTTATGTATTTGTGAAGACATATTTCTTTTATAAACTATCTTATAATTTTTCTCTATTTTAGGTAATAAAGAATGGTATGGACTTTGTTTGTTTGTTTTATTTCTTATCTGAATATGTTTGAGTTGATTAATGATGTTTTACAGGTTATTCAGATCAAATTAAAAAAAAAACTAAAAATTACAAATTACAAATTAAATAATTTTAAAAGAATGACTATCTCTCAATGACTGGTCAGCCATTGGGAGTTCAAAAGTCAATATTGAAATACTGAAATTGAACTCTTGACAGCTGGTAAGCCGTCAGGAGTTTCAGTAACTCCCGATGTTGGAAAATGATAGTTGAGATTTATAAGAACTCCCGACTTCGTATATTACCAGTCAAAAGTTCTTATAACTCCTGGCACCATATATTAGGCGTTGGAAGTTCATGCACTACTCTCGACAGTCATTTTTAGGCATTGGGAGTAGAACTCCCGACGGATTTCTCCCAACTAAACTCCTGACAACCAGTACGTCATCGGGAGAGGATCTTCCAACATATTTTCTACCATTTTCCGACAATTTTAAGCGTCGGGAAAGGTATAATTTCTTGTAGTGACCCAAGTCTCACCATCAATCCATGAGTCGAAGCCCACATCACTCTCTCATTTATTAGACCCACTATATCAAACCAATGCACCTTTACCATGATCAAAAACCTAATACTTTCCCTTCATCTTTTTCCCTTGCACCTTGCTCTCCTATGTCACCACCTCATCTGGAATGGTCTACTTCACCCTCTCTCTCACCCAGCAGCCCAACCTTCTATTATCTACACTACTTCCAACAACTCAACATCCAACTACTTCGCCCCACCTCCAATTTCCACTCACCCAATGACTACTAAAGGAAAAGCTGGGAGTTTCAAATCAAAAGCATGGGTATCTTAGACCATCGTTGACTAGACGATGACTGAACCGATGCGAGTTAAGGATGTGATCAACACCCCACAATGGAAAGAAGCCATGGACAATGAATATGCTACTTTAATAGCAAATAAAACATGGAGTCTCAACCCTCATTCCACTAAATTCAATGTTGTAGGAAACAAATGGGTCTTTAGACTAAAACGGAATGCCAATTAGACCATACAAAGGTACAAGGCCTGACTAGTGGCAAAAGTATTCCATCAATATCCTGGGATCGACTTCTTTGAAACGTTCAACCTAGTAGTGAAAGTGTTGAAGATTAGGGTTGTCCTCAGCATAGCTGTGACAAAGGGATGGAGACTCCACTAGCTTGACTTTAACAATGTGTTCCTTAATGGAACGCTAATAGAAGTCGTCTATATGAATCAACCGCCTGTTTATGAAGACGTACAACATCCTTACTATGTCTTTAAGTTAAACAAAGCCATATATGGGTTGAAACAAGCTCCTCGAGCCTTGAACAATATGTTGCGTTGTGTTCTTCAAAGCTGGGGATTTGTCAACTCACGTTCTAATACATCTCTCTTCATCGATCGAAATGGTGGATCTGTAATATTCTTATTGGTTTATGTAAATGATGTTACCATCACCAGAAATGACCCAATACTGATCGAAAGGCTAATTCCCACCCTAGACAAACGCTTTGCTCTAAAGGAATTAGGTACTCTATACTAATTTCTCGAGATTCAGGTACACTATCTAAATACCGGATTATTACTCAATCAAGCTAAGTATGTAAATGATCTTCTATGGAAATTGGATCTAGCTGATCTTAAACCAGCTACAACACCATGTGTCTTAAATAAGCACATCTCATCCACTGATGGAACTTCTCTTACGAATCCGTTTATCTATAGAAGCACTATTGGAGCTCTCTAGTACTTAACAAATACAAGACCAGATATCTCATATGTCGTGAATCAACTAAGTCAATTTCTTCATAAACCAACAGATGTTCACTGGCAGGCTACAAAGTGTGTTCTAAGGTATGTTAGTGGAACCAAACACTTTGGCCTTTTGTTTCAATCCAACAATGATCTATATGTCACTGGGTACTCTGATGTTGACTGTGCATCAAATATAGATGATCGTAAATCTGTTGTTGTGCTCTATATTTTCGGGGGCAACTTGGTATCATACTCATCGAAGAAACAGACAATAGTTGCTAGATCTAGTATTGAGTCTGAATATAAGGCTCTTGTTCAAGCCTCTTTCTGAGATCACATGGTTACAACAATTGCTGGGTGAGATGGGTATGAAAACATCACAAACACCTATCCTTTGATGTGACAACCTTTGCACCGGAGCTCCCATCGCGAATCTGATTTTTCATGCTAAGACGAAATATATTGAGATTATGGCCACTTCGTCCGTAATCAAGTAATGAAAAAACTTCTTGAAATATGTTATGTTCCAACGATTGGTCAGACTACTGATTGTTTGAAAAAAGCTCTAGCTCACTCACAATACTTCTGTCTGTGCTCAAAATTTGGAGTTATTAATATACCCCCAAGTTTGAGCGGGGATGTTAGGATGAATGCCAAAGAGAATGAAGAAAGTCAAAGTCATGGTCAAGCCTCAAGCCTCAAGCCTAGTCAAATAAACCACATCAGGAATGAAAGCAACGTTTGAAGCTCATTCTAAAGGAATATTTTTGTTATAAATTTGTTCTTCCGTTCCTCTTTATCTACTCAAATTAGGCCACATGTACAACATTCTTTTATTGTCTTCATTTATTTTATTCTTCCAAATTAGGGAAGAATTGTTTATAAATGTTTCGATTCTTACTGAATAATATATCAAGAGCTTAGAAGAACTTCTAAAATTCTTGATTTCTCTCCACCCTAATTCACTTTATTTGACCATTTCATATGGAAATATATAAAAATTAGCTTCTCTTGTTTTTATTTTCTTTTTTCTTTTGTAGTTGTTGAGATATTTAACGTGGGGTAGTGGCGTGTGGCTATTATTGTTTTTGAAAAAAACGTTAATGTAGATTTTTTTTTTTTTTTTTTTTTGAGGAGAAAAAATTTATGTAGATTTGATATGCTCAAAAGATGACTTTTTATTTGTCTTCTAAGACTTTTTTTATTATTATTTTGTCTTTTAAGACAAATATATTATTTTATTTATAAAAAAAAAACCTACATTAAAATTTTCCGATATTTAAGAAAAGAAATATGTAGAAAATTTTGGATTTATTTTATGAATATTGTTATTTATGAAATTTATTAAAAAAAAATTATAGTTATTTTGAAACTTGTTATTCAAATATAAACTCATCTCTTGAATAGGATGAATCGCTATGAAATTTGCTTTAAAACAAAACAATTAGAGTTAGGCTCATTAAACTTAAATGTGTATTATTCATGTAGCGGATCTTTCAATAGAGAAAATATGTCAACCTAAGACGAAGAAAGGGGTCTATCTATTTTTATTTTGTTATTCAGTTAAACCAATGATTCATTGTTGTAATAGATAATAAAAACCATGCATTTTGATCTGGCATGCATATTTTTTTATTTTCCAATAGATTTAAATCTTTCATTAATGTTTTTTTTTTTTTGATATAGTGAGTAATAATAACTCTATAAAATTTATTAAGAAAACATAATTACTTTGCTAACAAGAGTGTAGTTCAACTGACATAGTGTTTATATTATCAACCTCGAAGTCTGAGGTTTGATTCCCCACCCCACATTTTAATTACAAGACCTTTAAAAAAAACATAATTATTTGAAAGTTACTATTTAAATATTGTAGTTTTATTATTCAAATATGAGTTGGGTATTACTAAAACTACAATATTTGAATAATAATTTCAAAACAACTATATTTTCTTAATAAATTTCATAAACAACTTAAAGAGAAGAGGAATGTATAATTTTTTAAAATAAATTTAGTGATCTTCGTCTTGTGAAGAGATAAAAATTTTAAAAAGATGGATCTCGTCACTTGATCATTAAAATTACAATATTTGAATAAAAAATTTCAAAATAAATATTAATAAAAAAAATTGAAATTTTCAACTAAACCATATAACAAAATTATACCATGAAAAACGCTTCATACACAAAGCAAAACAAGCAAAAGGAAAAACCAAAGAGGAAAGAGACAAGTTGAGAGAAATCCCAAGAATCTTGTGACTTTGTCTAAATTAGTTTATTAAAGTAAAATCTATTATTTTCCCATTTTTAAATGGTTAATCTTTGTCTCATTGGCATAAAAAGAACTTGTCTTCTCTATTCATTCCTCTTTTGTTTCTTTTCCTTTTAATTAGTCTATGTTATGTAAATTAATTTTTGAATCATATTCAAATCTACATTAGAAAAATTTGATGGATTTAAATATTATGTTAAATTCATGATCAAAGGAAATTTAAAAAACTTCCCTTACAATTTACCCTTTTAAAGTCACTATTACTATCTTACAAGAAAAATAACTAAATAAATTTAAAATATTAAATTAACCTAAAATTGGTGACTAGATTAACATAAACTAATTACACTAATTATCTAACATTTCTCCAACATAAAAAGTTTAAATATATCATTATGTCCTTGAAATTTCCACTATTTTCAATTCTGTTTTCCCTAATGCTCCACAAGTTCCGGTTTTTATATTTATTTATTTATTATCATTAAATAAATAAACCTTATTAGATAGCCTACGTTAAATTTGGATCTCACCATATTCTATTAGATAACCTTAACCAACCACTGCTTAATTTTTTTCCTTTAAATCCAACTTTAACTCTATCCAAGAAAAATATCAAACTTCTGGTATAGATAATAGGGGTGTTCTGATGACTCGAAAAAATCGATCAACCCAATTCAATCCGTGCAGTTTGGGTTGGGTTATCAACTCATTTAGGTTGAGTTAGGTTGGATTGGGTTGGGTTCAAATAAATGAAAATTTTATGGATTGGGTTGGTTCATGGATTCACCACCAAAACCAACCCGAATTAACCTGAATTTATTATTAATTTTAAAATATATTTTTTTTATTACCTATAACACAGTTATTTATACATATATCAATATTTTTTGAATAATTTATTTTTCAACCACTCTTAAAAGTAGTTTTTTTGCACTTTAGAAAGAAAGTTTTTACTATATAAATTGAAATTGAGTTTTTAATGTATAAATTGAAATTGAGTTGTTAATCTTAATTCAATATATGAAAACAATTAAATTAAATTTTTACAATTTACGTTTTGCTTCTTTTTAGAACAAAATTTTAAATAAATGACCCGATTAACCCGAACCAACCCAACCCAAATATTTCATGGTTGGTTTGGGTTGAGTTCATTTTTTAATAAGGGTCCTTTGGGTTCAAAAAATTTACCACCCGAACAATTGGGTTAGGGTCTAAAAAGTCTTTAAACCCAATCCAACCCAACCCATGAACACCCCTAATAGATAATTATAGTAATATTATTATTAGGTTTAAATATCGTTTTAGTCCATGTATTTTTTTAGTTAGTTCAATTTTAGTCCATTTTTCCAAGTTCAATTTTAGTCCATTTTTCCTTATCCAATTTTAGTCCCTATTATTTTAATAAATATTAAATTTAGTCCCTCAAAATTAATTTTTATTGAAATTAGTTAAATAATAATAATAATAATTTTCTTTCAAGGAAATGCAATGTATGAATATGTTTTTAATATTTATAGTGAAAATGTTAATAGACAACAAAAATAATTTAGAAAAAAAAATATAATAGACTAGTTGTAGGAACTAAATTTAAGATTTATTGAAAATACAAAAACTAAAATTGAATATTTGAAAATACATTGACTAAAATTGTATATTTGAAGGTACAATGACTAAAATTAAACAAATTCCAAAGAGTTCCTCCATCTTCTCCTATTTTTATAGCTTTCACATCTATCGAAATACTTCATTTTACAACTTAGCACCCCAAACACCAACTTTCTACTCCAATATGTTAACTCCAGACTTCATAACTTAACTCAGTGCATCAAACAACCCCTCTAACTTGCCTGGAAAACTTTGTAACTTCATCCTTGCTTGGAAAACTTTATCTTTACTTCCATGCTTCCTAGCAAATCTTTCAAGAGATCACCCTAACTTAACACACTTTAACTTTAGAGTTTTATGATTAAGCTACCAAAAAGAAAGGTGCACCTTACTGGTATAAGTAATGAAGGTGGAAACCTGGTTGGGCATTCCTACGCACTTGACATCCCCATTAATTATTTTAAGTATTTATTCACCATACTTTCATATACTCGTGATCTCTCCTATTCAGACCGATCTCGATTCATTCATGTACTCCTCTAAACTTGGGTGTTGTATCATTATACAAGATCAGATACTTTATAATATTATTATATTATATTTTTTTTAGTTTAATCAAAATAAAATGAATTTATTGCATGAAATATTATATTTATAAAAAAATTCATATTTTTTAATGTAGTTGTTCATTTGAAAATTAAAAGTCTAAATAAGGATAAACGGAACACGGTGTTATTTTTAGAATTTATATAGTTTGGATCACATAATCCACGAATGATTTTAAAAGAGAAATTTACCAAATGAATATTTTTTTTAAGTTTAGAAAAAACAAAATAGACACAATCAAGGGATACTTTTGAAATTTTACTAAACTAAATCTATCCCAATTCTCCATATAGCTGGCCACTATGCCACATATAGTTATCAATAACCCTTCCTTATATTTATAATGGTTGTATTCTTAAATGGAAAAAAAAAATACAAATTCAAAAATTAAAAAAAAAAATTAGAGGGAGCAATAATTATAGGAGGCCAAAGAAAAACAAAAAAGTTACTCTTATCAAATTGTACTCTAAACTTATCAAATTGTTTTGTTTTTTTACTGATCTTTTAATATCATCAAATTGCATCTCAAACTTTATTGCAATCTTAAAAAACTCACGTGATAACTTTTCCATTGAAATTTTTATTAAATAAAAAAAATTTCATATGTTTTTAATTAATTAATTCTAAAATATATGTAAGTATGTTACAAAATTGATAAAAAAATTTCAATTATAAATAACTTTATAGGTAAATTGTTGTTCATAATATTTAGTTTAGGAAATTTTATTTAAGGGTTGATTTTTATTATGCATTAATAAACTTATATTTGTAGAAACCTTGATATTATGGCAAATAATTAAGTTTACAAAGGTTTTATATTGTTTTTTATTTTTTGGTTAAAATTAGTAACAGCATTGGGAAAGGTTGGATAGATAATAGAAATTTAATATATATTAAGTAAAGGTCCAATTTGATGGATTTTGAATTTTTTAGTGAAATTGTTAGCTTCATCAACGGGCCTGAAGTCCAAAGGCAAGCCCAAACCCAGTATAAGATGCAATTCAAGTTCGATTTGTTGGCATGCCTATTTGGCCCATATTTAGATAGATCAAGCCTACATACATTTATAATTTAGATAAAATATTTTATTAAATATGAACATTTTTAAAGTGTTATGAACTGAGATTTTTTTTTTCTTTTTTTTTTCTTTTTTTTTTTTTTNTTAAGGGGTGACTGCAAAAGGGGAGACTAAATGTAAATCGTACAGTTAAAAAAAAAAAGAGACAAGATGAGAGAAATTATATATATATATAAAGGCTATATTTATCAATTCGTAATGAAAATTGATGTAATCGGAATGGAATTTCATTGATAGATCAATCGTAATTAGTCTCAATAACAAATGTAATTAGATTGGTTTTGATCACATTTATTTTAAATTATGAATCCATCCCATTATTGTTACTGTTGTCGTTTAGGCTCAAACAGTAATTATAACGATAATGATTATGGTAAATTTGACAATAAATGTGACATATTTATAATTTTCATATTCTAACCATAGCAATATTTGTAACAGTAATAGTATCGACACGTAATTTTTAAGCGCAATTGTATTTTTTTTATTATAAATTTGGAGTTGGGCTCCAGATATCAGTATGAGTACATAACATAGCTAAACAACATCAAATGTA
Source organism: Benincasa hispida (assembly GCF_009727055.1). Lineage (NCBI taxonomy): Eukaryota > Viridiplantae > Streptophyta > Magnoliopsida > Cucurbitales > Cucurbitaceae > Benincasa > Benincasa hispida. The sequence continues at coordinate 11,348,570 of NC_052350.1, forward strand.
ATCAACTAGTGCTCACTTTTTTTTATTACCATTGATTTATTAATTTTTCATTAGAGTAAAAGTGACCTAAAATGAATCCAAGTTTGACCTAAACTTTGATCCAGTTAACAAAGTAAATTGATTGGACAATAAACTTAGTTATGGGAGATTGGGTCGATCCACTCAACCCAAACTAGGGTTGGCAAAATTTCCCACAGGGTTGGGTCCTCGGGGGTGCCCTCCTCGAATCCTCGGTCTGACCAAGGTTGGGGTCAAATTGGGGACCTTTTTAGGGTCCCGAATCGGGGATGGTGCGAGGATGGGGAGGGTATTCCTATCCTATCTCTAACCTCGACCTCGTCCCGATTAGATTTTTAAATATATTTTTCTCTATATATGTATGTATGTTATTGTAGGTAGTTAACTTTTTATATTTAGCATAGTTTTTAATTTAGCCCAATTTAAGTCCGACTAAAGTGTCCAAGCCTAAACCAAAGAAAATCTTAGGATTTTTTTTAATTTAAAAAAGGTCCTCGTTGGGAAACAAAAAGGGAAACAGGGAATTCCCTCCCCCGTCCCTGCCTTTGTGAGTACATTCCCCCATCAGAGATGGGAACAGAGAACCCCTCTCCACCTCCACCTGACCCCATCACCCCGATCTCATTGTCAATACTGATCCAAACCTTAATCCAAAAGGTGGCTTAGCTTTGCTAGACTTGTGTTGAGCTTGGACTAATTTTTTTTTTTTTCAAATCGGGTCCGACTAAGCGAACCCGAAGATGAGGATTGAACCAATGGTGAAAATTGATTTTTTTTTGGTTTAAATAATATTAAAACTTGCTACCGAATAGGCAATTGGAAATAGGAGCGATGATGGGTTTTATGGAGTAGAAAACGACACCGCATTGTTAAGGACTGGTTTGGGATTTTAGAATTGTATGAGGGAGAGGATAGGAATTTAGAAAGTAGCCCTAGCCACCCATTATTGCAGCAGTAGCACAGAAATTGGACAAAACCTAAGGTAATGGACACGGGTTAATAAAGAGAATTGTGGTTATGGCAGAAATGGATAGAACCCCCATTTGAGGCCCTCTTTTCTCTTCCCATTTCTACAAGATAACACTCCTCTTCTCTTCTCTTCTCGTCTCTTCACTCCCCAAATCCCATCCTCTTCTTCTTCCTCTCACCCTTTTCCTCTCTCAGATTCTTCTTCACTCCTTCAATGGCGGCCATTTCCTTAGCTTCCGCTTCCACTTCCTCTAAGCTCCTTTTCCCTCACCCTTCTTCTTCTTCTTCTTCTTCTTCTTCTTCTTCCTCCTCCCCCCCTTCTTCTTCCCTGAAGCTTTCTTCCTCTTTCTTGAACCCTTCTTCAATTCGCCCTCTTTCCTTCTCTTCCCCCTCTCTAAACCGTCCTCGTTCCTTCACAATTCGAGCCGCTCGTGGGAAATTCGAGAGGAAGAAACCCCATGTCAATATCGGCACAATTGGGCATGTCGACCATGGTAAAACCACTCTCACCGCCGCTTTGACCATGGCTTTAAGCAAAGTCCCAAAGAAATATGACGAAATTGACGCTGCCCCAGAAGAGCGTGCTCGTGGTATTACAATTAATACAGCTACCGTCGAGTACGAGACTGAGAGCCGACATTACGCTCATGTCGATTGCCCTGGCCACGCTGATTATGTCAAGAACATGATTACTGGTGCTGCTCAAATGGATGGAGCAATTTTGGTGGTTTCTGGTGCTGATGGCCCAATGCCACAGACGAAGGAGCATATTTTGTTGGCTAAGCAAGTGGGTGTCCCTAATATGGTGGTGTTTCTCAACAAGAAGGATCAAGTTGACGATGAGGAGCTTCTGCAGCTTGTGGAACTGGAGATGCGCGAGTTGCTTTCTTCCTATGAATTCCCAGGTGATGATGTTCCAATTATTGCTGGTTCTGCTTTGTTAGCTTTGGAAGCTTTAATGGCTAACAACAATATAGCTAGAGGTGAAAATGAATGGGTGGATAAAATTTTTGAACTTATGGATGCTGTTGATAGTTATATACCAATACCTGAAAGACAAACAGACCTTCCATTTTTGCTTGCTGTTGAAGATGTGTTTTCTATTACTGGTCGTGGTACTGTGGCTACAGGGCGTGTTGAAAGAGGAACCGTTAAAGTGGGAGAGACGGTGGATATTGTGGGATTGAGGGAAACTAGAAACACTACAGTAACAGGAGTCGAAATGTTTCAGAAAATTCTTGATGAAGCTTTAGCTGGGGATAATGTTGGGTTGTTGCTTAGAGGTGTTCAGAAGGCTGATATCCAAAGAGGGATGGTTTTAGCCAAGCCTGGCACTATCACTCCACATACCAAGTTTAGTGCAGTTGTGTATGTGTTGAAGAAGGAAGAGGGTGGTAGACATTCACCCTTTTTCGCCGGTTACAGACCGCAATTCTATATGAGGACGACCGATGTTACAGGTAAGGTGTCTTCGATTATGAACGACAAGGATGAGGAGTCAAAAATGGTTATGCCAGGAGACCGAGTGAAAATGGTTGTGGAACTGATTATGCCTGTGGCTTGTGAACAAGGAATGAGGTTTGCTATCAGAGAAGGTGGAAAGACTGTTGGTGCTGGTGTGATTCAGTCAATAATCGAGTGAGTGATAGGAAGACACAACTTAATTGCGGAAACCAACTGAAAATGTTCTTTACTCCTTTTAAGTTAGGCTAAAATTTGAACCAACATCAATGATTTCTTTTCTTCATTTTGTGGACTTTTCTGGATTCGATGTCATATATTTGTAGTTTTTTTGTTCTCTTGTTGGTTTGGCTCGAACATGTCCAGCGTGGCTCGATAATGTTTTTTAGGATGCTATATTTGCAGATACCTTCCCCCCCTTCCCCCCCTCCCATATGCTGCTGCTTAGTCTTGTCAAGGTTTCTCAATGAAGAGTCTGCAAATTTCAAATATATGATTCCTAATCATTAATCAATATTCTAGTTCGAGATGATTTCTTTCTTTTGGGTAGCGAACTCCTTATGCCTGTGTACTTGATTGTATGATTTGATTGTAAAAACTGTGTGCAGGGAATTATTTGGTAACAATGTACCAAAATGATATGTTGTTTCCATAGTTATTGTCTTGCATTCTCATGGCTTATAGGTAGACTTGCAGAGTGAGCTGTTTGCAGCTTGTCATTAGCATCTCATAGGATTGGGAGCTGCATTTCTCATCTGGAAATTCTTGTTTTTGATACTATGTTGAAGTTGCTAAAGTAAAATCAATCAATATATTGTATTGAGGATTGTTTATTTAAGGCAATGGCTTGTGGAAACCATCTTTGTTGGGTTGTGTTGATGCCTCTGTTTTCACAAGCTATCTATCAGTATCATGGCTTGAGTTCACGGAATAACACTTGCACGAGGATGAAATCATCAATTAATCCAAAAGTTTAAGTTGATGGGTGAAAATAAATTTGATTATATATCATCTAACAATGGGGATGCAAACTTTGAACATCTAACTTGTTAGTTGAGAACATATGTCTTCACTAGTTAAATTATGCTTCAATCAGTTAGGAATGATGTTTATATTGTTTGTTTTATGTTGGCTGTGCATAGTGATTTCAGGTTAGTGGTGGCAATTATTTGCCCGTAGTTGAATTGCTTTAAAAAGTTATGTTCTTAAAAGTTTGATTATTGTTCTTATAAGTTGTGGTTAAATTCATCAAATGATTCGTTGGTGCAATGTTACGGAAATATGACCACGTAAGTCATATAGAGCTATTGATGATGTGATTTGGATCTTTTATAATGAAATAAATTGAGATATAAGAATCCGTATCCATCGTCAATGGTATGCTAGCTATCTCTTTAAGTTTGGTAGCTCATAAGTTTTACTTAAAACACTTCTATATTTTTATGAGTTTAACTATGTATGGGTAAGAATTCAAACATCATATTGATGACACAATATCTTAACCAAATTGACTTTTTCTACTACGAATTTAATGATAGAAAATAAAATGAAATATCTGCATATCTCTTTGCAAAAAGAAATATCTTCTTCATATTACATCTTCAAGCAAACTCATGTCAACAACTATTAATGAGAAATTCGTTAATTTTAGGAAAGCAATTATAGATATATGCGTGTGTGTGAATATAAAATAATAAAAAAAAAAGAGATGGGCCATGGAGCCCAATGGGCCTCAATTGTCTTTAAGACTTTTTTTTTCTTGAGATCTTTACATGGAAAATAAGGGTTCTTAGAACAAATGGCCAAATCCTTATGGGCATTTTAAAAAATGGCACAAAATTTCTACTGGTAAAAATGGCCAAATTTCATAATTTACAAAATGACAAGTATGCCCTCGATTTTATTCATATGTATTAAAAAAAAAACTTCTAATCTAAACAAAATCTAATAATCTAACCACTTAACTTAAAAAATACAAAATATAATAAACAATATCTCTCAATTTAAAAGGAAGTTATAAAAAAAAAAAAGTCTCTCCATCTTTTAAAAAGAAATATAATAAAAACTATCTCTCAATTTGAAAGAAAAGTTATAACGAAAAAAAAAATCTCTCCATCTTTTAAAAAGAAATATAATAAAAACTATCTCTCAATTTGAAAGAAAAGTTATAACGAAAAAAAAAATCTCTCCATCTTTTAAAAAGAAATATAATAAAAACTCACTGATACAGTATTGAAAGCTAGGAAGTCTAATGCATTGGCCTAACCTTATACCAGGGATTCCATTCCATATACCCCGGATGCCAAGTCCCGTAACTTGCTCTGCTCCCCATCGAAAGAGACTGCGCTAGGAAATAGAGTAGGCTCCGACCTAAGATATGGTAGTAAAGTCAGTCTAAAGCCTTTGATGAATGGCAAGAGCCCGTTGACTCAAATACTGCACTATATAGCACTATTTATCCCCTAAAGTGTTTTCCCTCTGCTAACGTGAGTAATAGCGGAACAGTTTGAAACAGGAAGGATAAACAAACCCACCCAGTGGACTGCCGAGCTACAAGTCCCACGACACAGGAGCGGGATTCTCTAATCTCAATTTAAAAGAAGTTAAACAAAAAAAAATCTCTTCATCGACATGAAGATCCAAAGTGTTAATAGTGTCAGCAAATCCAAATACAAGGTATATAAGGACGTGTTTAGTTTGTAATCTGGATTCTGTTATATGTTTGCTATTATATGTTTGGCAGACAACCCAAATTTTGTTTCTGAAAATTGCTTTTGGACTCTATGATCTGAACGTGTAAATTCTGAAAACAACATTTCTATGTATCCAGAATTTGAATTTTAAAATTTAAAATGAAAAATTATATTAAATAAAGATAAAAACATTCATAAATATAGTATGTCAAGTTATAAACTCAATTCAATTTTTTTTAAAAAAAAATTAAAATATGTACTATGTAATATATTATGAATTAAATTAGGTTAAATTTCAAGTTTGGTCTCTATGGTTTGGATAAAGTTAAAAGTTAGTCCATATGATTTTAAAATTTAACATTTAGGGTGTGTTTGGTGCGTGATAAAAGTAGAGAGTTGAGTTGAGTTTGGTTGGTAATTATTATCTGGAGAGTTAAATTGTCTATGTTTGTTTGCAAAGTTGAGTTGGTAATTATTGTCTGTGTTTGTTGTGAATTGAGTTGGGGGATCTGATGCAGTTTTTTTTGTGAACGAGATTAGTTCTATTTTTTTCTATTTATTTTTCTATTTCATTTTTTCATTTTTTAGTTTTATGCTTTGCAATTGTTGATTAATTTTCAAATATATACGTATTTTCTTAAATCATTTATGACATAAACTGGACAATCTCAAATTTTTTTCTCAATTTGTAGAACATAATAGATTATTTTTCATATATTCTTTTCAAAAACTATAATAATTCTAATTCTCTTCAATCTGTAAAACATACCAACAAAATACATTTCATATTGCTGCTCAATTAATTGGTATATTGTAATTGTATGTATGTATATATATTGAAGGTAATTATCCCAATTACTAATTGGTATATTGTATGTATATATATTGAATCTTGCTAACTTAACATTATTATTTCACATATCATACAGTTTATTTTTATATAATATGGATAATATATTTGGAATTGAAATTGTACATAAGATGATTACCTTTCATTTGATTATGATGGTGAGAATGTGATGTAGTACAGTAACATTTTTCATAAGATCACAAAAATAATATGAACTGACCGCACATGTGGCCGTTTCCAAAAAAAAAATTCATAAAATATATGTTCTTTTCAATACTTATAATATCCGTATCATAATACAAACATAAAAATTACATGTCATGACGTATGCAAAAGTTATCATTCTTTTGACAATTAAAAAAAAAATCAGATCTAGAATCCAAACGGTGAAGATGAGATGAGGGAAGAGAGAAAGAAATGAAAATATCACTGGTTTTTAGGGTTAATTTTGAGTGGGTAAAAAATGTGGTTTTAATAACCCACAATTTTTCTTTATGGGCTTATCAAACATAGATAATAAATACTCATCCAACCCAACAACTCATACCCATTTATCAAACACCCCTTAGTTCATATGGTTTAATAGTCTATATGGTTTGTTAGATCTCTTAAATAGCCCCTACATAGACATAGGGACTATTTATTATGAAACTTTTATCAAACTATAGGGAATAAATCTAGTTATAATTCATAAGCCATAAATTTTAACTTATTCCACACCATATGGACCAAGTTTGCAATTTTTCCTATAATTTATACAATATTACAAAACAATAGTTGTAACTTTTTTTTAATGTAAAACATGTTCATAAATAGATTAACAATAATTTATTGTCAACTAATATTTAGTTGATAACTACAACTAAGAAAATATGAAATACAATTCTGTTTGCATTAAATTTCTTGTTTTCAGACTATCTATCAAACAAGCATTAAACAACCTGCCACCTATATTTTGGCCAAATCATAACTACAATATCCCTACTAATACAATAATCATGAGAATTAAAGTTTGGGCATAACATAAAACAAATATCTTATACTCAAAATAACTATCAAATACCTACTACCCATAAACAGTTAAAACTTATACAAAACCTCGTATAAATCTTCTACTCATAACAGCTAGACACTTTGTCTTAAAAATAAGATAAATTTTTATTGAATTGAGTTTGTAAATACCTCGTAACAACTAAAAGAAAATTTTGTCAAATTAATATGGAAATCTACTAAAAAAAATAAAATATTGGATAGCTACACAAATCTACTAATCTTTTCGTGAGAAAAATATATTTTCTAAAGAATATTAAAGGAAAATAATCTTATCAATGATTGCATCAATTTGTGCCTTAGTTGTAAATATGATCCCTAGAAATATATATTTAACATTAATGGTTGATTACTATCTCTTGTGTATGTAAAGCTTTACAAAGTCATGATTTAAAAAAAAAAAACTCTATAAAGTCTTAATATAGAAAATCATTTTCCATAACATCTTCTTTGTAATGTAATTTATCAGGATTACAAAGTCTACACACCTTTTTTTTTTTTTTTTTTTAATCTAAATCTTCATCAACTGCGTCCACTGTTGTTGCATCTAGCATTCCTCCTCCTCAACTATCGTCTCTACTCCTACAACCACCAAATCTCTTTCATTAATATCATCTCCAATTCAACTTGGCTAGGAAGCAACTTCTCCCTTATGGAACACTCTTTGATTGAGGAAATAAAATTATGTATAATTACTCTACTCTGCAATCGATCTAAATTCGATGAGTTATTTTATTCAATATCGTCCTGGATAAAGATATAGAAGTGATCGTCAATGAGACATTGATACTTAAATAGAAATAAAAATGCTTTTAAGTCGAATAAAATCTTTTCAATAATTAAAATGATAAAATCCTAAATTAAAAGAATCTGTAAACAAAATCTCCTATACACGTACACCCTCCATGGATCACGCACAATGGGGAGTCTAAAGCTCAAGGGTAATTTTGGGAACTCAAATTTAGTGGTGGGGCCTCCAAACTAACTGATTGGTCATATTTCATTAATATAGGAAATTGTCAAATTTCAAAACCGAATCCCTTTTTTGGCCATAGGCTGCAATTTCTCCATCTTTAACACACCATATATTTCATAAATATCCTAGACTTTGAATTATTTCGTAAGAGCTTTAATTTTGGATCAATTTGACATTTTCACCACTATTTTAAAAATTCAAAATATTTATTATTTTCTTTTTTTAACATCATGTTCAAAATTTAAATTTATTTTGTTATTTATTAATCATGGTTGATATTTATTTAATGCATGATCTTTCAAATTAATGTTTCTTTCATTTTAAGAGATTTATTTTCTTGCATATTCCTAACTAAAAACGGATCACCTCTCCATTGAGATCTCAAGTATATATAATATACTAAAAAATATAAATATACATCATATTACCATGGTTTATTTTTTGGTGTGCTTACAAATACATTAGAAAATGTAAATATACATTGCATCTATTGTTTGGTATATAAGACAATATATTTTTGATAACTTGTAGAAATACAAGTTATTTTACCTCTTTTATCTAAAACAATTAGGAATTGGAAAATGCGACAGCTTGGAAAGAAATTCATGAAAATAATAATATCATGCGACCACATGGTACAAAGTCTCACAATCCATGAAAGATGTAAAAATCGTGCTCTTTGGATGTAGGAAATCTATTTATGCGATCACTGCAAAGGAATCCCTAATGCCAACATTGGAATCGCATAGTTGAAAACATAGCCTCATGCGATAGATGACATGACGCATGGGCGGTGGAAGTCAAATTAGAGATCTAAGTTGGTAGTTGACAAGAAAGCTTCAAAGCAGAACCAATGAACTTCTAACGCGAAATAGGCGGCACATCAGGGTATGAAATTTAATGCATCCTGTTAGCACAATCATTAGTAGGAGAGGAAAAAGGTGCTCCTTGATGCCTATAAATACTCAACGAAGACTTCCATGCAAAATATATAACCAAGACATTGGAGAAAATTCTGCACAAATTCTCACTTCAAAAACACTTCCCTTTGAGCCCTCGTGAAATATTGAGTGAAAGCTCAAGATTTCTTCTAGAGAACCAAAGGGAGACTTCACCTTCAGCACAATCTTTCTAAAGCAATCATCCACAACGTCAGAGGAAGCAAGGAATTACATACCACGACTTGATTTTCTATCACTATCTCTTTTATTCTATAGTTGTTATTTATATTGTGTAGAACGTTGAAAGACTCATTTTTATCATTATGAATGCATCTACAGTTTATCTTTTATCCATCTTTCCATCTTTTACCATGAGCAACTAATTTCTTTATGGGTTGAGAAACATTTCAACTAACATGACTAAGTAAGGTTTAATCATGCATTCAACTTGTTTTATATATACTTTATAAACTATTTGAATAAGCTGAAAGATTGTTCTAAATAGAATGAATACAGGTTTGAGAAAGCGAATGATTTAGATCTCATAAAACAAGAAGAGATTATCTTTAGACATAAAGAAACATTTTTTGCATCAAATACTCATCACATGCATCCTAGAAATAGAATTGGTGGCTTGATACACTGAGAAGTGTAGGTTGTGATTTTTTAGTAATTTTCTTGAACGCATGATTTATGCAGTTACTTAGGAATATTAGTGAATATTTTTCTCAACCCTATCTTTATTCATCCAGAACTTGTATCTCTCTGCATAGACTATTTCACTCATGATTGTGATACCCATCACATCCATCACCATTTATTTTAGCGATAGAATAGGAACAAACTCATTGCATATTGAACAAACAGTTTGCGTCAAGATCGAAACAATTATTGTCAACGCATCAATAAAATGCAATCCCTAAATTCGACTCTGGACTCACTAGGATTCTAGTTGGATTTATACTTGGGTCAAACTAGGTAAAATAATGCGTTTATAAGATAGTACAAAACACTCAAATCATCACATTAGATAAAACACATCAAAACGAATCAATTGTACAAATTGTCTTGTTCATGCACTTATTAAATATATATACCTTGATTTATTTTTAGAAATTCAAATATATACAGAATATTGTATGTCGTATACATCAAACATATTTTGTTTTCTCATTTGAAGTTTCTTGTTGATTATTCTTTTATTTTATGAGGGAAAATGTTTTAACCGTTTTGAAAAGTTTATAACCGCAAAAGATTTCCTTTTCATGCATCTTTTGGCATGTGTGTATAATATATATATATATATATTATATATATATAATATATATATAATATATAAAATAAAATAAAAAAACCTAATAAGGAGGGTAGAAATAGTAAATTGGGGTAGTTATTATTATATAATAGCTCATTACGTTATTTATGTAAAAAATAGAAAAGTTAGATAATTATAATTGGGTCTATTTATTTAGGTTATTAGTGTAGAAAGTCTTTTTTTTTTTTTTTTTTTTTTTTTTTTTTTTTACATTTAGATGAGACTAAATTTCGTAAATTCCTCATCCTAAAGTGTAATTAAAAAAAAAAAAAAAGTTTGGAGGGTGGACGTAGAGTGGACTTTTTACATCTATGAAATGTTTTTCTTTGTTCTTTTAAATACTACAAACATACATAGGAGAGGTCTAAACTTTTGACCAGAAAATTAAGAGTAGATTATTATTATTATTATTATTTTTTAAAGTTGACTCTGTGAAATATCGAAATCAAATATGTCTAGACCATGGCTAACTATGTTGGGATTGCCAATAATATTTAATGTTTTTTTTAAAAAGACTAATTAAATAACAAATTATTGTTCATATATATATATATACTCTGTGAATAAAGTTTTAGATTTGTGCTATTTGCTATAAATTTGTTTAAGGTTTCTGAAATTTTCTTCTCGGGGTAGTTTTTGGTGTTGTCGCAAAATATGTCTTAATGGGAATATGTTTCAGGTTGTTACACAATATGCTAATTTTGTAGAATATTTATTTCGTTATTTGAATTATTTTACATTTCTGGGCTGCTTTTCTTTTTTTTTTGATTTGTTGAATCTGTTTGAGGATGTTTTCTATTTTCTTGGTTGTGCTACTTAAATCTAAGAAGTATCCTTGCTAGAATTGCCACAGTACCATTGTGTGGGATCGCTCATTGAGTTTTATCAAACATAACTTTTTATATGTTCTTTGTTTGAAAAGCAAGAGATAATCTTAGCTCTTGGTGACTCATTCTCTAGTTTCTATAATGTGGATGTTTCAGCTTTGAGAAGCATTATTCGTCTTAGGGGAGCATAAGATAATGTTGATTGAGAAGAGATTCTCATTCTTGGAAGGATCTTGAGGGTTCATTCATCGAGAAGGAATTCTCAAACTTAGGCGGAGCATAAGTTCTTCACGTGAAGGGGAGTTCACAAGTAAGAGGAAAGATATCTTCATAGTGAGAAAGATAGGGTTGGCAACGGAGTGGGGCAAGATCGGGAATGTACTTCTTGTCCCCGTCCCCGCAGGGATTTTTAATCCCTCCCCGCCCCATTCCCCATTGAGGGGTCAGGGTCGATGTCGGGAAATCTTCGTTTGGGGATCAGGTCCCTGCGGGGAAAAATTCTCTCCCCCATTAGTTTTTCTTTTTAATTTTTTATTTAAAATCAATAATTTTTTGTATTTCGGTTGAAATGATACACTTTTTAGGTAACAAGTTAGAATTATTATTGTTTTATTTATTTAACTTAATAATAAAAAAATTATTTTAACATTTCTTTATTTTAAAATTTAATAGAAAGTTAAAGTTAATTATATTATGAAATAAAATTAAAAAAAATAAAAAAAAATAAAAACAGTAGCTACTGTTTTATATATAAGCTATTTTTTATTGTTTTTAATTTTATTTCATGATATTGTTATATATATATATTCGGGGTGGGGTTGGGGTCGGGATATCCCCGTCCCCTCCCCATCCCCGGTAAACGGGTCCCCGGTTTGAGCTCATCCCTGGTCAAAATGGGGATTTCCCGTCCCGATTGGAGTGGGTATCCGCGAGAATTTTTGTCAACCCTAGAGAGAGAGTCTCACACACTTAAGAGGAGCTAAGTGTTGTTTCACTAATATTCACATATTTAGGGGAGCCGAAGTTTAATTGAAAATGAGTCTCACATCTAAGGGGAGGTTAGGTGATTAAATAAGTTGCGTTCTACGTGTGTCACTGTAATCATCTTTATTTTACAACGTTGTATACACTTGACTTTTTCATATTAGTGAATTATCTTTTTCGGACACATTGCTCTTCAGACATAGGTGGATTCATCACCAAACTAGGTTATCAATTTCCGTGAGTTTATTTTTGATTTATTATTTGTTATTCTATGTCTCTAAAATTACTAGAACGACATATGTGACATCTGTGATCTGTGTCACAAATCGTCTCTAAAATTTCATGAAGTTTATTTGCACATAGTTAGGTCACTTCTGGAAGGTTGAAAATGAAAAGAGAGCAAAAGTTGAGGATGCAGTAATAAATTGAAAATTCATGTGGTAGTAGGAGAATTTACATAAACTAAAGAAATAATAAATATAAAGGAAAATATTCTTTCTTTTTTTTTTTTTTCAAGAAAAAAAAAGCAAGGGTCAGGCTTTTTAGAGAAGCAGATTGGGAGGGCAGGTAAAGTCATACTCTCATTCCCACTCTCATTTCCACCCTTTCTGCCCTCTCCATCATCCCTCCTTTTCCACACCCATTTTCTTCTCTTCCTTTTTTCCCCTAATCAATCATACTATGATTTTCCTTAAATATATATATATAGATTCATCCTAAAGTTATTCTACAATCCCTTTTAACTGTGGATGATCACAGTCTACCTTATTGTTATGAAATTGATAACTAAAGAAAGCAGGAAAACGTAAATAATAAATATTGACACAAAAATTTGTGCGGTTCACAAGTAGTGTATTAGGTCCGCGGACAGAGAGAGAAACCAATTTATTATTAGAGAGAAAAGATCTAATAATATAGAACCAGATGCAATAGTAAAGTTAGAAGGTTCATAAAAATAACAACTCTTTAAACTTTAAACCCTAAGCCCAAAATCAAGAATGACTATAATCCATATACGAATGTGAGATCTCATGCTTGGTCATTTGAAATGCCAACTAAAAGATTCAAGTCATTGTAACACTTATTTTAATATCATTGAATCTTATCGTATACCCCACGATTTATTAAACTCTTTTATTATAGGTCTTACGACTAAACAACTTCACTCGTTACCCTAAATGTTTGCTATATATATGTATAATCGATTGATTTAACCATTGTACTCTAATAAATTTTTATATATACATAATCAAAGAGGCAAAAAGCCAAAAAGGATTTTTTTTTCTCTTTTCTGGAAGTTTTGGGTTTGTCTTTTTCTTCCCTATTAGTGAAGTGGGTAATATAATATTTCCAATTCCATGATTATTGATTATGTTAAGCCAAAATACGGTGGTGGCTGATCCTTTCTACCTCTCGTATTTTTATTTTAAAAAAAAAAAAAACAAGAATACTTTAGTATTGTGAATAATTAAGTGACCACATGCCAAATTAAGCTGAAAGTGATCTTGAAAAAAAGAAAGAGTATTATAATGATGAACAAGAGCCTTGTCCTTAAATGATCAATATATCTTGTTACTAGAATATAGGATCAATATTTCTTCTTCTTGAAACTAAATATTTCTTCATGTGATAATAAATACTTCACAAGGAATCCAAAGAGAGGAACCATCATTAAAAACACAGCACAAACAGATAGTCAACTATGAAGTTTTTGTGATGAAATAAAAGAATTAATGGGAAGAAAATAAAACAAAAGAAATTTTATAAAAAGATGATGATCACAATGTCACATCTCTCTCTTTCAATGCATTCAGACCTAATTAATAACCAAACCACACACCCCTCAATCTCAACATCATTCAACAATGTCTTCTGTCTACACCTAACCCTAATACCCTACCTAGAAAAAAAGGCCACACCATTTAATTTCTAATACACAAATTTTGGATCTTGTCTCCAAAGATTCTATTTCTACTTAGAATCTATTTAGAGATAGAAATGTAATCACTAATCAAGATTACGATAAAATTTTTTGAGATCGTGAAGTGTAAGAACAGTAGGAGAAGAATACAATACAGATTATAAATAGAGCCTAAAGTCCTCGATCGACGTACATTTGGGATTATAAATCCATAACATTCTAACCTTTCAAATCTTAGAGAGATAGAGAAACAAGTGACGAGTTACCTTGTTTCAAAATTTGACTATCATAGATCTTGTTTTAGTTTTTAGTTTTTAATGTTTCAAATTTATTCTCTTATCTTTCAAAAATAAAATAAAAACACACCTTTTTTTCCCTAGTCTTCCAGACATGGTTTGGATGTTGATAAAATTTTGTAGAAAAAATAAATAACAAAAAAAATAAAATATGAGTAGAAATAATGCTTTTATAAACTTGTTTTTCAACGACTAAATAATTATCGAACGAAATCCTAATTTTTAATTTTTTATATCACATTCAACAACACATCAATAGTAAAAATAACATGAAGAGCTGCTTAATTGGAATTAAAGAGAAACCAAGACAAGATACATCTCAAATGGAAAAAAAAAGGTGATAGATTATTATGACAATAATAATAGTGAAAACAACAACATTTGTCTGAATTTAATAATTAGTTGAAGACATAAATGAAAAAGGGAAAAAAAAGAAGGATAGATAATATATAGATTTAATTATATATATAATAATTTATATAGTCGGACCAGGGCGCTTGATTCCCCTTGCCTGGATGGATATGAGCTACAACAACAATAACCCTCCGCCGGTAAACACCTCCAAATTATTCTTGAAACGCCGTCGTTTTAAGCTTCCCATTATCTCATCATCAAAATCCCAACAACAAGAAGAAGAAGGCAGATCCTCCATGTCCATATGGTTTAATCAATATATGGTGTTTTCAGAGAGAGTGTATTATATATATATATATATATAGTAGTGAAAAGGGCAAAAAAAAAATAGCTTATAACAGGAAAAATAAATAGGAAAGATATTATTATTATTATTATTCCCGCATGCAAATTTTTTTATTTTTTTAAAATTTTTTTTGGGTATATGTTGGGATTGGCTTTAATGTATAGTGGGTTTTAGGGCACATTTCTTCAAAAGGATAACAAAAAAAGAAAAAAAAGAAAAAGAAAAAGAAAAAAAGATTGATGTTTTTGTATTCTCTTTTTTTAAGAGCAAAGGGTAAAGGGATGGTGGTGCCCTAAAGGTGGGGCTATACGTCTCCTAAAACCAAACCAAACCCCCTTTTTTAATTACTTTTTTTTTTTTGAAAAAAAAATTCTATCTCTATAGAAAAATGCAACTTTGAATCTAAGGGATCTTCATTTTTTTCGCCTTCTCTCTTTTTCTCTTTTTGTCGGTTCTATCTAATTGCTTCTTGCTGTCCTTCCACGCATTTTTTCCCCCATTTTTCAACCAATTTGGTGTCTCATCTTTTAGAATTTTGTTTCATTAACCCACATAAATATGCATCTCTTTAAGATTGCTATGAAATCGACAATTAAAAAATGTAAAAGAATATAAGAATAATCGACACACAAATATATGTAGTTCACTAACAATGCATTAGCTACGTCTACGGGACAAAAGGAGAACAATAGTACCAAAAACAATGTTTTCTTAAAAAAATACAAAACGACGCCACTAGGATTGAAGAGTTTATATATAGATAACTATAAATAATTAAATATGCTAAATACGAATTCTGAAACATCTCGCACTTGGTTGTTCGAAACGTCAGCTAACAAATTCAAGGCATTCCAACAAGGGACAGTTGCAAATATAGATATTAGACCCAAAGTATCAGCAGATATAACATAATATAAAAAAAAAATTGTAAATATGACCAAATTTAAATAGTCTATCAGTGATAAACCATATTATTGGTAGGAATCTATCCGTGATAGACCATATCTCTATTTGAAATTTTTTTTCAAATGATGTTATATACTTAGTTATTATTCCTTAAAATACTACCAATTGTAATTACCCTTCTAACAAAGGTACGATAAGGAATGAAGAAATTCGAATCACAAATTTCTTGGATCATTAACATTTAGTATATATTAATTGAGTTATGCTTTATTTTATCGTATCTTTTTGAAATGGTAATTGGTATGTATCTTAAATTGTTGGATATTATATTTCTTTACGACAATTCTATAAACTCTTCGAATTTTTTATCTTATATATATAAAATAAATCTTCATCTTTTAATTTCATAAATTTAATCGTTACACACACCAATTTGATCTTAAATTTTGTTGAAACAACTCATGATATAATTCTTAAGAATTACAAGTCAACCTGCCTGATAATTGTTAAAATAATAAAAGTAGACCAAAAACATTTTAGACAAAGAAATAAAACATATAGAAAATAAATGGAAAAATAACCTTTAAAATTAAAAAAATACCCATTAGAACTATTTTAAAAGAAGGAAGTGTATGCATATGTAAGATATGAGAAGTTAAATGAAAAGTAGCATATAATAATGGGTTGATAATTAAGTTTGAGCCTCCCTTTGTAGGAAATCATAACTATAAAATCTTGCTTGGGTTTTTGGATTCTTAATTATTATGAGGAATAATTTATTAAAAATTTAGGTAACTTTATTTTAATCATATGATGAAAAGAGGTTCTTTTTCAATATTTACAGATTAAAAGAAATAAAGAAAAAAGAAAAGTGGGTGGGGGAGTTTTTCGAGTAGGATTTTTTGTTGTCTCCTCCAAAATCTAGGGTTTATCATGAGAATCTAGTGAGTTTCATCAAACCCTAAATCCAACGGTGACTGATGGGTTATTGAGTCGATCAAAGTCCACAAATGGATTCAGAATTTAAGACAGTAGACCAATAGAAAGGGGACACGTAGAAGGGACTGTATCGTAATTTTCTTTGTGAAGACAGAAACTTTGCGTTGAAGTCAATGGAGGTGGAGCCTGTTGCTGACACATGTGCTGCGTATGCCGGCCACCAAAATCCTCCACTCACTCTCACTCTATTTTGATTTCAATGCAAATGCATTTGTCTCTCTCTCTTTTTTTTTTTACTTCATTTTTTTTCATTTTAGAGCTTTTAGAACAAAGAATAAAGTTGTATAGTTCGACATTTATGTACTTGATTGCCATTTTTATATTTTACTTTGTCCTTCTAAAAAAAAATTGTTGAGGGTAGCCTAATGCAAGATCGAAGCCTGAGGATACTTCGATAGTCTGCATGTCCCAGAAAAGAAACTCAAAGCCTCGAATCTTGGCAAAACTCGCGCTGAAGGAATCAAATTCCTAACGAAAGCATATGATCACTTTGTTTCAATTAAGTTTATGAATTAAGAATGCAAAATAGAAAAATACAGAGAGATAAACATGCTTTCTAAGAATTCCAAAGGAGGAGATTATTTACATTTGAAGAACTTTTCTTCTAAATCTCTTCTAGGTCTTGAGAAAAACACCAGAACAATTCTTGAATTGAACACCACCAGCAGAACTTCTCTGTGTTGCAAATGTCCTAAACTCACCATTCATAAATTTTGTGTTAAACATTTTATTTATTAATAAAATATTGTTAAGTATCTTATTCAATAAAGTTGTTGATTTTGCATTCTATCATGAAAATCCAATAAAGATATTCATGGCTATAGTATGAATACTTTAACTTTATGTGGTGACATAAACAGGATCAAGTTAATAATATATAGTCTAAATGGTCTATGAGTATATGGATGAAATTGGGTATCTCATCCTGGTAACACTATTGGGTGCGACTCATTTTATATAGGTAATACAAATGATGTGATCCACAGATCATTCATGTAGAGACATGTGAGTGGGGGCATCCTATGCAATGAGTTTGCATATAGACTGGATCACAAAATAGTCACTTTTCTTTATAACGACCATTTACTGTTAAAACTGACTATTTCATACTTAAGTAACCTAGGATAACTCGATCTTAATCCTAAGCTAACTATGAACTTCTGTTTATTCGGGATTATCCTTTGATCTGCATGGGTGAGAGTAGTCCAACAACACTGCTCAATAAGCCTTCCATTTTGAGGATAAGATCGGATAGATAGTTGGGGACATAGCCCTACAAGATGAAATTCACTCTTACCCATTTTAAGGTTAGCAGATAGGTTGTTCCCTTAAGTGTTGATTCCAGGTCTTGAACAATCGGGGTCCCCCCTTCTCATGATAGAGAATGACATGATTCATAAGTAGTACTATAAATTAAATTGTTCATTAGAGGGTCAGTGGTGAATGAACTCTTATTCAAGAGTACCTACGAGTGGAAGCGGATCTTTCTAATTCATTGTGACAGAATTTCTACATATACATTCAAACATACTAAAATGCATTCATAATGCTAAATTATTGACATTCTCAAAAGAACAATAAATAAGAGATTGAGAGATCATACTAGTTGAAGTCTGATTCTTCAAAGAAAATCTCGCTTTTGCTTAGACGGTAAGCTATTGCTCAGCAAAACTCAATCGTCTACCTTGAACAGTTTCCACATGAATAGAAGGAAACGAGGATGACACCACCACTCAGAGCTCTCAGTATTCTTGGAGTGAGAATCCAAAGGGTGGGCTTTGTTTGGATTTGGCAGAGGGAATGAGGAAGGGAGATCGTATACAACGATCAAGCAAGTGGGAGATAGACTCGTCTATCGTATAGACAAAATGCTTGATCTTTTAGGTGAAGTATATGATCGTGTAGGAAAAAGGTAAGCAATCATCTAAACAATCGTGTAGGAAAAACTAAGCGATCATCTATACGATCGTTTAGTAAATATCAGATGTCAAATGATCGCTTAGGAAAGGTAAACGATCGTTTAGTAAATAGCAGGCGTTAAACGATCGCTTAGAAAAAGGTAAACGATCGTTTAGTAAATAGCATGCACGGGTGTAATTGTTAAGCAATCGCTCAGCACTATCGTATAGGTAAGTGATCGTTTAGGCACTATTGTATAGGCACAAATTTTCTAAGCGATAAAACTCTTCAACACAATGTCCACACCTCCCATGCTTAACACACTGTGAGCTATTTAAGCGTCTCAAAGTGATCTTTCAACTTACTTATCTATTATGAAAATAGAAGAGATATCGTCCTATTATCCATTTAACTGTCCAATTAATAGACAATGAATATGATCACATCATATTCATAACTTATGAATTAATATCATATATTAATCATAGTATTTTTCCTCCACTAGATATAAATCATATTTATATCCAAATTCTTCCAAATTAATGTATCTCATACATAAAGTTAATTATATCATATATAATTATAATTCGAAAACTCCCTCTTGTCAATTTGAACATTTCAAATTGACCCAAAAACTGACTCTCAACTTGTATCCAAGCTACCAAGGGGATCTTATGGACATATGGCTCGAAGCTCCAACGATACGTGAATAACAGACTAAACTCTTTAGTCACGATGTCTACCATCCGTTAATTGCTAGACATTCCACTAAAGATCGATAGTTGAACTCTTCTCTACCAAGATATATTTCTATGTCCATTGGATATAACCAATCATCAATACAATAACCATTCACAGATGCCCGTAATTACAGCAGGCAAATTTATCGTTTTCCCCTGTAATTATATCTTATTTCTTAAGTACCACTGATCCCTTTAATGAACAATACAACATAGTCTTACTATGTGTGAACATCTCTTGGCATGAGAAGATGTGTGGCGCCACATCGTTCAAGCCTCGGGATCAGCCCTTAAGAGAGTAATCTATCTACTTACCTCTACTTCAGGGAATGAGTGAACTCCATCTTGTGAAGTTGAGTTCCCAGCTCCCAAATTAGACGAATCCCCAAAGTGGTAGGTTTGAGTCGGTGCTTTGGCCACTCGTACCCATGCAAATCAAAGGACCGCCCTCAATTGCAGGAGTTCCCAACTCACTCAGGATTGAGGTCATGTACCTATGGTTATCCTAGTGAAGTGAAGTTTCAGTCATGAACGAAGTTATATGACGAGACGTTAACACTTCGAGGTTAGGTCTTATACAAACTCTTTGTATAGGATGCCCCCGCTCGCATGTCCCCTACACGAATGATCAGGATCAGACCATCTGTGACAAGTTACAACACTTGTAACAATTCCACAAAGCGGACCGCGTCCGTAATATTATCAGGATAAGGTTTTCCTCCTATATCCATATACTACATGTTGGTTGTCACTTAAGATATGATCCACTTATATGTCACTACATATATGCTTAAGTTACATAAAGACAACCAGGGATATTAAGTTTATTGGTTTGTGGTAAACTAAAAAACATCTAAATGTGCAAAGTCAAGAAATGAAGTAAATATCATATATATTATACATCACAAGCATTCTTACAAAGTTGTTTACAAACTACAGGACACGAGACTTTAGGGCACAAACCCCAACAAGTGGGAACTTAAGAAACATGATGTTTTTACAGGGGTAAAACGGTAATTTTGACCTAACTATAATTACGAACGACCTGTGAAGGATCGACTTACTGATTATGATTTATATGGATAGAAATATATCTACGTGAGGAGAGTGCAACTATCGATCTATATGGTATGTTTTGATAGTTAAAGAATAGTAATTAATTCGATTAAAGAGTTTTAATGAATTAATTACAGATTGTTGGAGCTCATGATCTATAAGTTCATTAGGTCCCTCTACTAGCTCTTAAATTGGAATAACAAATTGAGTATTGATGTATGAAATTAGGATCATGAATTTAAAATGTTCAAATTCAATTTTAGGGTTTTCGATTGACTGTATATGATACAATTAAAAACACTTAATTTAATTGAAATTAAATGAAATTGAAAGATCAATTAATATTCAAACTATAATCTAAATATAAAATTGATTTATTGGTGAAATTGATGTTTTATTGATTTAATATTAAGATATTAAATTAATATTATTTTGATTAAAAATTTTAATTAAAAATTAATTAAAATTAGTTTTATTTAAATTATTTATATTTGAATTGATTTTATAAAACTGATTTAAATAATTAAATAAAATGAATTTTTGAAATTATTTTAAAGTTTATATTTTTCCATTTTTTGGAAAAAAATCCACTAACTATATGTTGATGGATTATCACCAAATTCCAATTAAACTTGTAATGATCTTCAAGGAGGAGTTGCCCTTCATGCAACCCTGTTTATTTGCATGAATTCTACATATATATAGAAGCTCGATGCACAAGATCACAATGCAGTCTGAGTTTTACTTGCTAAAGTGAAAATATAAAAACCCTACACATCTCTCACTTGTTCTTCATCAATTCAACTTGATTTAAGTATTTTCACCACACGTTCAAGCTTGAGCATAGTGGAGAAGATCTCGGTGGTAGTCCTTTTGAAAATTCATGCTCTATTTTAGTGGTTTTCAGCTAAATTCGTGGAGGAAATCTTCAAAGGTAATATGTGTTTCAAACCCTCTTATGAATATCATATGAACAACATGCTTAAAACTCAAATTAAATGTAGTTTAAGTGCTTATTGATTCTGAAGCCTTCCGTTGCATGTTTTATTACTCCTTCACTCTGTTATTTTCTATACAATGAGGAATTTGTGGTAACCTCTTGAAAGAGAATAGAATGGTGTAAATTTTTGTACAGAGCACTTCTCTGCAAAACTATTTGGAGAGTATCTTAAGAGAGAAAAGTGTGCGAGTTTTTTTGCCCTGTCTTTCACCCAAAGTGGTGTGGGGAGTTACAACTCCCTTCCCCACTTACCACTCCCTTGCAACTGTAAAGGGTTATTTAATTTAATTAATTAATTCTAATTTAATTGATTCATTTATTAAATATCATATATTTAATAAATGTGTATATGAATTATATTTTAATATACATAATTATCTCATATTCTAAATTTTTAACATGAATCTTAATCATAATAATTTTAACCTATAGATTTAATACGAATTCAATTCATATTAATTTAATATTTGAATCTTATTCAAATATTAATACTCTCTTATTATATAGTTTAAATTTGAATCTAATTGAAAATTTTTACATTATATTGTATCTATATATATTATATTAATTTTATCATATAAAAATAACATAAATTTTCGTAAATAATTTGAACATTTCAAATTCTCTCAATACTAAAATCATTGTTTAACCCATTGTGAGCTACTAGAGGGATCTAATGAACGTACGGTTATAAGCTCCAATAATACGAGATTAATTAATTAAACTTTTTAGTTAAATTAATCAACATTCATTAATGTAACTATTGGACACTCCACTGAACTGAAGATCCGATAGTTGCACTCTTATGAATTGTTGAATATCTCTGTGTTCATTAATTTAACCCTTTCATGTAAGTCAATCCTTTATAAGTTGTGTGTAACTATAGCTGAGTCAAATTACCATTTTACCCCTGTAGTTACATCTTAATCCTTACGAACCACTAATCCTCTAATGAATAATCTGTTTATGATCCAAACATAAACAAAATTCCTCTCGGGCCAATGAAAGGATGAAGTCTCATTGTTTAAGTCATGGAGTCAGCACTTAAGAGAACAACTTATCTACTTATCCTAAAGATGTGAATGAGTCAATTACATTTGTGCAGCTATGTTCCTAGCTCTCAGCTCGATCTCATCCCCAAGATAGTAGGCATATTGAGTCGGCGACTCAAGTCACTCTCACCACTACAAATCAAAGAATGATCCTCATGAGTAGGAGTTCATAACTCACTCAGAATTAAGATCGAGTTACATATGGTAATCATTTGAAATATTAATCTCTTCAATCAACGGTGTTACAAAAAGAGATTACATATTTTGTGGTTTAGTCTTATACAAACTCATTATATAAGATACCTCCACTCACATGACTCTACATGAATGATTTGGAACAAATCGTTTGTAACACTTATAAAGTAGGTCGTATCCATAGTGTTACCATGATAAGTCACCTAACCTTATCCATAAACTATAGACCTTTTATGTTATTACTTGAACACGATCCACTTGTATGCCAACCACATACTGTTCAAATTACATTAAATAGCTTTGGATCTTAGTTTATTGGATTTGAGTTATGTAAGAAAATAAAATACTTTATTTATTAGAATAAATAACATTTTATCTATTTAATAATTTGTTTACAATTTACAAACTACGAGTTTAGTTATAAACCCAACACGCCTCTGTTTCACCAAAGGATAATTATTGAGCTGAGAACTCATTAGTTAAAACCCCTACTACAAGAAAACTGGAATTTAGAGACGAAAAAAATTCATTGCAAAACCCTATTTATGACTAAAAATATTAGTCGCAACCAGTGTTTTAAAATGTCCGAGGCACACTAAGGCGCAATGGCTCTCTAGAGCCTAGGCACAAGGTGCACAAAAAGGTGCGGACTTTTTTCATGAGGCACACTATATATAGAAACACACACACACACATACACACACACACAACAGTATATAAGGCATACCCAGTAAAACATAGATGGATAGAAATGTTACTTAAAGAAGAATATACAAAAAAAAAAAAAAAGGTAGATAAGATTTAAATATTAATCATTGTCATTCAACACCAAGTTAAGTGAAACGACATAAAAACAAACACAAATGCAATTCTAAAATCCTAAAGATCAAACTCATCTTCATTAAATAGGTCTTCATCCTTATTCTCTCCATCATTCGACTTATAACCATCTATATCTTCTTCGTCGGTCTCAGGGTCATCCAAATTAACTGGTGTGGGGGTGGGTTGGGAAGGTGGTTGTGTGGAAGATGAATATGAACATGAAGCGTTAGTCTTAGGCTTAGTTCTTGAGATACCAGCTCTAGAATAATAAGCAAGTTTTTTTGCTTCAGTAGCTCTTGAAACATCGCCCCATGTTAAAGAATCATTATCGAAAACAAGATCATCCTCCTTCTCTGAATCGTCATCCATTCTTCCAATCAGTCACTCATTATTATCATCTATCTCTTCTAAAGAGATAGGGTCGACGATGTCCCAAATATTATATCGACGCTTCAATGCTCTATTATATTTTTTGAATACTAAGTCATTCAGATGATTTTGAGCAAGTCTATTCCTTTTCTTGCTTTGAAGCTGCAAGTATATATAACAAAGATTTCATTGTTAACTTCAATTATATTCACATCCAAAGGCACTACAAATAACAGAAGATACCTAACCTATCAAAAAATGCTCCAATTACGTTCACATCCAAAGGCAAGTGAAACCTAAAATTCTCACAGCGAACTTTTGCAAGTTTGGAGTTGATTTTCTGAAATCATCCCACCATTCCACTATAGATCAAAACTGTATTAGTAGCTTTCAATTTGAAATGATATTCAATGTACTTTAATTAAAGACTCAAAGTTAAAGTTTACCTGGAGATATTTTGTTTCTCTGTCTTATTGCTAAAGACTGTCCAAATAGTCCTTCAACTTTCTTGTATTTGGTTAGCTCTCCAAGTATCTTGTCCTGAATGTCCAAGGAAGCAATCATCTTTGTTATACATGTATACAACCCATTAAAAGTTTCATCATCAGCTTGAATATTTGGATTTGAATAATAGAATTCTAGGTTTAGATAATATTTCGCTGCATGCAAAGGATGATGCAACTGAAGCTTCCATCGCCGATCAATTATTATAAAAATATCTTTGTATTTTTCTTCCTTACAATTGAAGGATTTGGCAATGACCTCTTTAACTCTATCCATAGCATCATAAATGTATCCATTGGACGCTTATTCTCGCCGTTCACCAACCTAAGTACTCGCAATAAAGGGTTAGATATAGATGTTGTCAATAAAATTGTTTGAACAACCCATTTTCCTTATTGTTCTTTGCTCCATTTATTGGCTTTCCACTCATCTGAAGTAAACATCTTTCTCAAATTGTTTTTCTGACGATGTAAACTTGATAATGTTATGCAAGCTGTAGCAAAGCGAGTCTTAGCTGGTCAAACTAACTCCTTTTGATTAGTAAACCGCCTCATCATGTTTAATAATTCGAGAAAAACGTAAATGAAATTGCTAACCTCTATATCTCTTTTCAGTGTTTTACGAATATGTGGGATCTTGCATATATCCTCCAACATTAAATCCAAATAATGAGTGGTACATGGAGACCAAATTAATTGTGGTCATTTTGCTTCTAACAATCTCCCTATTAACAAAGTAAAATAAGAAAATATTTAGGCATCTTAAATGTGTAAGAACAAGCATAAGACTAACAAATTTAAGAAAGAGTTAGTACTTTGCATTCTTACCTACCATAACATTTGTTGAGATACTATCTATAACAACTTGTGTAACATTGGCTTCTCCAATGTGTTCTACAAAATTGTCAAGTAACTCAAACATTTTCTTTCCATTCTTCATATAAGATGAAGCATTGATAGACTCAATAAACATGGTGTCTTTAGGACTATTAACTAAAAAGTTAATTGTCCTATTTCTTCTACCTGTCCATTCATCAACCATAATAGTACATCCAACCTTGGTCCACTATTCCTTATGGTTCTTCATCAACTCATTTGTGGCTTCTAATTCCTTTTTCAAACACGACACTCTCAACTCAAGATACGATGGTGGTTTCAATCTAAAACCAAATTGCCCAATTACTTCAATCATAAGGGAAAAGCTTTCATAATTGCAGAAATTGAGAGGTATTCCCACATCATAAATTTTGACATAAATCCCATTTTGATTGAACACATACATTTACAGTCAACAAGAACAAATTATGCATAAAACTTAAATTACAGCATGCTTTTGAATAATTGAATAAGAGTATAGAAATTATACCTTCGAAGAATCATTCTTCACGTTAATCCCTCGATTTAACTCGTTCACGAACACATCGAACAAGCCACGAACTCTCCTAAAACAACAGCAAATAGCAACGAGAAACTCAAACCAACGGAGGACACTACCACTTGGTGACCTTGATATTCTTGGTGTGAAAATCCAAGAGTGGTGGGCTCTGGCTAATTTTAGCTAGAGGGGAGTTTGGAGTTGAAGGAGGAAGACGATTGAGTAGAAGACAAAGCTATCACATAGCAAAGTCTCTCTATCATTTAGAGAAATTGAGACTATCGCATAGGCTCTAAAAAACAATCGTGTAGTAGTTTGCTAATTGTGTAACCCTCATTCTGGAATAAATAAAAATCAAATTTAGTTTATCCCACTTTTTCTATAGAACTAAATAATTCCATACTTAGGATGGTTAGAGAGAAAAACAGATAATTATCAAATAATTAATAAATTATAAATAAATATGATAACCAACTTATCATATTTATTTATAACCTATAGTTTTAATATTGCATCATATACAATATTTAAATCATAGTTCTTTTTCTTTATTTTATGGAATTTAATATAAATCAATTTAGTATCTATGAATCTTATTCATAGAAAATATATTTGGATCATATTCAAATATTTATTCCTCCATTTAAACAATAATGTATCAAATACATTATATCAATTATATCATATATAATCAAATTTCCTCTTGTTAATTTGAACATTTCAAATTAACGCAAAAACTGATTCTCAACTTAAATTCATTGAACTACCAAGGGAACCTTATAGACCTGTAGCTTGAAGCTCCAACGGTACATGAATAACTGATTGAACTCTTTAATCACATTATTTGCCATCCGTTAATTGTTGGACACTCTATGAAAGACCGACAGCTACACTCTTCGCATTATAGATATATTACTTTATCCATTGGATATACCAATCAAAAGTACGATAACCCTTCACAAATTGCTCGTAAGTATAACTAGGTCAAATTACCGTTTTGCCCTTGTAGTTACATCTAACTCCTTAAGTACCACTGATCCCTCTAATGAACAATAGATCATAGTCCCATTATAACTAAACCCCTCTCGAGCCAAGAGAGGGTGTGACGCCACATTGTTCAAGACCCAGAATCAGCCCTTAAGGGAGAAATTTATCTATTACCCCTGCTTCGGGGAAGGAGTGAATTTCATCTTGTGTAGTTGAGTTTTCAACTCTCCAATCAGATGAATCCCCAAAATGGTAGGCTTGTTGAGTTGGGATCTGACCACTCTCACCCATACAAATCATGAAGGAAATTGGATATGAGATTTCCATGAGCAGCGAAACAAGACTATTCCAAATTACAATCATGAATGAACATATATTTACAGTCGACTTCAAAACAA
This sequence comes from Benincasa hispida, assembly GCF_009727055.1. Taxonomy (NCBI): domain Eukaryota; kingdom Viridiplantae; phylum Streptophyta; class Magnoliopsida; order Cucurbitales; family Cucurbitaceae; genus Benincasa; species Benincasa hispida. The sequence continues at coordinate 11,375,872 of NC_052350.1, forward strand.
ACGTTTATACAACTCAAATGCAGAAATTACAGCATAAACAATAAAAATGCATAAGGAGATCAAACTCTACGCATAATGGTAGAAGGGTCTCCACGCTCCGTTGCACACGAACGTTCGAACAACAGCAGCCTCGAATGCTCGATCTACACGACCGCAATACGAACACTAGCGCTCGTTCTCAACGAACACCTCGGCCATGAACTCTTCCGCAACACGAACGGCCTCTACAGCACCACGAATGGCCTCTAGAAAACCTCGATGGTGTCGAGTTGAGTCTGACACCACCAATAAGGCTACCTTAGTATTCTCGGTGTGAGAATCCAGAGGTGGGCTCTGTTTGGACTTGGTATGAGAAAGACGAACGGAGGACACACCGATCGCGTACACGACTGGGCAAATGGAAGATGGTGGAGACCTATCGCATAGGTCGATGCCCAATTGTTTAGATAAAGCTAAGCGATCGCCTAGCAAAAGTTATGCGATCGTTTAGCTCATCGTTTAGCTCATCGTTTAGCTCGGGCTGTCGTTTACAGACTCTACACGATCGTTTACTTTGGGCAAGCGATTCTCTAGTAAAGCTATGCGATCGTTTAGTAAATACTGTACGATCGTTTAGCTCACTACTACACGATCATTTAGCTCACCCAGCCGTCGTTTAGTAAATCTATATTTACTTGACGACCCCGTGAGTTTCTTTTGCGCGGAGAGAAAACTCAAAACTTTTTTAGCATTTGTAAAAACTCCCTTTGAAAATAGGAAAATCATTTTCCTTTTAAACTCACGGTTACCATAATTCAATAACCACTCACTACTTTGGTTATTTAAAAGAAAAAGAATTAATTATCCAATAATTAATATTATTATAAACATAAATGATAATCGACTTATCATACTATATTTATAACCTATAATTTTAATATTTCATCTCATGAAACATATAAACCATAATTCTTTTTCTATTCCATGATACTTAATGTAAATCTCATTTAGATCAATCCTCCACTAGATGTATCTTGTACATCATACCAATTATATCACATATAATCAAAATACCTCTTGTCAATTTGAACATTTCAAATCAACACCAAGAACTGATCCTCAACTGAATACATTGAGCTACCAAGGGGACCTCATGGACCTGTAGCTCGACGCTCCAATGGTATGTGAATAACTAACTAAACTCTTTAGTCACGAGATCCACCATTCGTTAACTGTCAGGCACTCCACTAAAGACCGACAACTAAACTCTCCTTACCATAGATATATTATGCGTCCATCTTAACCAATTAGCAATGCGACAACCTTTCACAGATCGCTTGTAAGTACAGCTGGGCCAATAACCGTTATGCCCCTGTAGTTACATCTGTTTCCTTAAGTACCACTGATCCCTCTAATAAACATAGGTCATAGTCCTACTATGACCGAGTCTTCTCTTCCAAAGAGAAGTTGTGGCCACTATGTTCAAGCCCCGAAATTAGCCCTTAAGCGAGCAATCTCGAAAGAAGTGAATTCCATCTTGTGGATTAAGTTCCCAACTCCCAGATCAGACAAGTCCCCAAAAAGGTAGGCATGTTGAGTTGGCAATCTGGCCCCTCTCACCTATACTAATCAAAGGACCACCCTCAAAGGCAGAAGTTCCCAAAACACTCAAGATTGAGGTCGTGTCACCTATGGTCGTTTAGGTGAGATGTAAGTATTTAGTATCAACGGTTTTATATATAGAGTCTAGTCATCTCGTGGTTTAGGTCTTATACAAACTCTTTGTATAGGTACCCCCCTACGTCTCCACATGAATAATCAGGATCTACCATCTGTAGTAGTTTATAACACTTGCAAACCTCTACAAAGCAGGCCGTATCCGTAGTGTCACCAAAATCAGGTATCCCACCTTAATTCTTATATTGTAGACCTATTTAGGTTATCACTTAAGGCATAATCCACTTGTATATCAAATATACATGCTTAAGTTCACATAAGATAACCAAGGAGCTTTGTTTATTGGATATGAATAAATGCCAGAATTAAATAACACTTATTTTATTCATTGAACAATGTGTATCTTTACAAAAAAACGAGACTCTGGGAGAATTAGGACACCAATCCTAACAAATCAAAGAACCGCCCTCACAGGCAATAATTTTCAACTCACTTAGGATTAAAGTCATATTACCTATGGTCATCCTAGTGAAATGAAAGTCTTAATTATGAATAGCGGTATATAACGATACTAAACATTTCGTGGTCCGGTTATATACAAACTCCTTTGTATAGAATATCCCCGCTCACATGTCTAATACATGGATGATCAGGATCAGATCATTTGTAGCACTTTACAACATTTTTAACACCTACAAAGCGGGTCATACTCGTAGTGTCACTAGGATAAGGTACCCAACCTTATCCATATACTATAGACCATTTAGGTTATCACTTAAACACGATCCATCTGTATGTCACTACATACATGTTTAAGTTACAACGATAACCATGGATGTTAGTTTATTGGTTTGTGGTTAGTGCAACTAAAATATCATATATTTCATAGACAGAAGTGAATAAAATATCATATATTATTAATCATAGAAACGTTTGTTCTACAAGTTTTACAAACTACAGGACCCTACGAGATTTAGGGCATCAACCCCAACAATAAAACCATCAAGCAATCTTTGGATGGCGTGCCCCCTCATTTTCTTTTTGTATGCCTTATTCATCGTAGTCTTTTTTCCCTTTCCTTTGTCATTCTTTCTATTTTGGACCACATTTTTTAGGTTTGGTGTAAAATATGCACCCATTGGACACTTTTGTCTTGGCTTCTTTGAAGTTGGTGCCACTCTTTTATTTGAGTTACTTATGCACACTTCATCTTCGTCCTTGTCGTCAATACCATAGTTTTCCTCATCAATGTTCACAATCAAATTTCTTTAATTTTAGTCTCTTTTTTCTTGGACATATACTCTTTAATCTCTTCCTTCATGTGATTCAAACATTTTCTATAGGCTGTGGCATTTCTATAATCACCAACAAGGTGTTGTTTCATTATAAAAACTCCTCATTTTGTTACTTTTGAACAAAATCTACATACTAATGTATTTACTTCTTGATCATTTTGCAATTTTGCATATTTTTATGTTGGGTCCTTTCTTAAACTGTCCTCAACCATCTAATTATTATAAACTTAAATTGATTAGTAACTACCTTAAGAAATTGATCACAAAAGTAGATTTGGGATTTGAGAGTCAGGACGTACCAGAATTTTGATGATGATTGTTGTTTTGTAGAGTTTCTTCTTTGTTTTGAAGCCTTTCTTTGTTTTTTGATGACAAAACAAAGATACCAATGCGGTAGCAAAGTAATGGTGGCTGGCAGGAAAAAAAAAGGATTTTCTTCTTTGTTTTTTGAAGAAAAAACAGGGTTGGACACACATACGTCACATTCCCTTTTTTTTTTCTAAGAGAAAACAATACTCTCTTTTGTAATTTCGTTTGGAAGAAGAAGAGATAGTTTTGAATTTTTTTTTAAACAAACCGTGAATCAAGGAGAAGAAGAAGAGGAGGAGGAGGAGAGACAATTCTGATTTTTTTTTTTAACAAACCATGAATGAATGGATGAAGGAAGGAAGAAGAAATAGTTCTGATTTCTTTTTTTAACAAACCATGAAGAAGAAGAAGAAGAAGAAGAAGAAGAAGAAGAAGAAGAAGAAGAAGAAGAAGAAGAAGAGGAAGAAGAGGAAGAAGAGAAGAAGAAGAAGGAAGAAGAAGAAGAAGAGGAAGAAGAAGAAGAAGAAGAAGAAGAGGAAGAATATAAGAGACAGTACAATTATGTTTTTTTTAAAGAGACAGTGAATGAAGGAGAAGAAGAGAAAGAAGATCAGGAGAAGAGAAGTTTTGATTTTTTTTCTTTTCTTTTTTTTTTTTCCCTGAAAGCAACAGTGAGTGAAGGATCAAGGAAGAAGAAGAAGAGAAAGGGGAAGAAGAAGAGACTTACTGACTTCTTGGAGATGGAACTGTGAAGAAGAAGCAACAAGGCTACTGTCCAATAAGATTGGTTTTCTTGACATGTACCCACCGTTCGTATGTATCATTAATCATTATGATGCCATATTTAGATTTAAAAAAATTATAAATATATATATCATATTAAAACACATTCTTATTATATATATATATTATATATATATATATATATTAAAACGCAATCTTATTTGCGTTTAACTAAATGAGTATTTAATATGTATTTATTAAAAAAATGATAGGCATGCCTCAACACTTCGTGGAAGGTGCCGGAAGGCGCGTGCCTTCCATTGTGCGCCTCGCCTTTCCCAGGCAAGGTGCCACCATTTCGTTTTGTGCCTAGGCACACCTTTCAAAATACTGGTTGCAACTAATTGTTGTTAAATATTAGTCGGTGAAAGGTTTTTGCGTCGTTTATTTGCAAAACATCACACTAAGCGACGATAGAGAAATGTTGCATGTTATTGCTACATAATGCGACTTTCTTCATTGGTCGCATCATGCGACTTACCGTATTCGTCGCATTGTGCGACTTTTTGTTGTAGTCGCATTACGCGACTTTCTGTCATAGTCACATTATGTGACGTTTCTATTTCGTAACATCATGCAATGTTTTTTTTAGTCGCAATATGCGACTTTTTATTTTATCATAGGACGCGACGTTTATTTTGTTGTCGCAATGTGCGACGAAATTATTCATTTGTTGCATATTGTGACGCTTGTTTGTTTATTCATTCGTTTTCGATGCATTAATCTTGCGATGTTATAATTTTCATTGCAAAAAACTACACCACAAGCTAGAATCACTATATATAAGTTAATACAAATTTAACTAATGTGAAAATAAGTTGAAACTAATAAAATTACTTTGCTGAGAGATGAACTTCCGCCGGTGAATCTTTCTAGGATTTCATTCATTTCCCTGAATCTTACTCTTTACGTTGGCTTCGTAACTCTTCTTCCACAACCTATTTCTTTCATTCTTAGACGTTATTTCCCTATAAGTTCTTGTGTCATTGCAAGGCGTGCCTCCAGTGATTAGACATATTATTGTGAGTATAGTTCTTTCTGAGAAATGTTGTGGTTTTGGTCCATAATCTATGCCGTTAACATATGAAGGTCTGCTCCCTAATACAGTCACCATAATTTCTTCATCGCTCATTGGCGTACTTGTGTTTTCTTACTCTAGCTTTAAAGCCCCATTTTTCCTATATACAACTTAAAATAAACAAAGGAATGTCATAAATCTTTACGTAATGTCATAAATCTTTACGTATGAATGTATAACTAGCATGCGATTCCACCATTTTGTTTCCAACACGTTGAAGATGCAACTCTTTACAAATATTCAGCTTCATTAAATCTTTACGTGCTTTATCTATGTCCTTCGTTTTTCCTTCAGTATTCAATAAAGTACCAAATACATTATCACAAATATTTTTCTCAATATACATTACATCAAGTTTGTGTCAAATTTTAAGACTTGACCAGTATGGTAGCTAAAAAAAGTGCTACCTTTCACCCAGTTCAATTCATTATGAGCACGCTTCCCTTTTCATTGTAATATATTTATAGTTTTCCCAAGTGGTGGAAAATCTACAGCCTCTAACTGATGAAGGACATCTAATCCAGAAAAAGATTGTGGAGCAACTCTATATTCTGTTTTCCAATAAATTGCTTGCTTTTACGCCAAGAATGATTCATCAGCAAGATATCCCATGTAATATATTTTATTATGCAACGAATCAGATGTGACTTATTGATTACATATTGAACATGCTTTATATACTCTTTAGTACTTCATCCTGACAAATTAGAAAATCATTTATTGCATTTTCATGGTGGCATGTTATATGGAACTAAAATTACTGGCCAAGTACTGTAAGATGTACTCATGTTGCCAAATGAGTTGAATCCATGTGTAGTAGCTAATGCTAATCTTACATTATTTGGATCTTCTACAAACCAATTGAATTGTCTATCAAAATCTTTTCATGCTTCACCATCAGCCAGATGTCTTAAAACTCCATCTATGTTCAATCTTTTTTTTTTCTTATGCCACCTCATATCACTAGCAGTATGTTTGCAATAAACTTTGTAATCTGGATTTCAAGAGAAAATGTCTTGAAATTTTGTGGAGAACCTTTTTCCCTTTCTTGTTCCTTATTTTGTAGCAAGGTTCATTACATTGAGGACAAATTTATGCTTTCTCATTTTCTTTCCCAAACAACATACAATCATTCTTACAAGCATGTACGCATGTATAACCTAAACCCAAGTCATGCAATGTCTTTTTTGCTTCATAATAAGATTTTGTCATTTTGGTACCGTTAGGTAAAGCTTCTTGGAGTAATTCTAATAACATATCAAATGATTTATTACTCCAGTCATTAAGTGCTTTGATATGCATTAATTTCACTAAAAAAAATAAAGTAGAAATCTTACTACATTTAGGGTATAATTCTTCATTAACCTCATCAAACAGGGTATAATTCTTCATTAATCTCATCAAACATTGAAACTTGTTACTTCTATCTCCTGTATTCTCGCTTCTTTCAAATTCAATGGAGTTTTCATCACCATGATGTTCAACTTCAATATTTCCTCCCCTTGTCAAATCATTCAACAGTTTGAGCATTTCACTTGCATTATCTAAATTTTGATGAAATGTCTCTACATATTCATTATGTATTTTATCGTTCCAATAGGCTTCCAAACGGATAAATCTGGGTTTTTCTCATGGTATATCCAGGTGATAGCCATTCCATGTGTGTATAAATCACATTCTACATTTGGGGTCATTTCATTATGACATTTTGACATTTTTTACATGGACATTGTGTAAACCCTCTGTTATTAACATGCTTATCTGCCAAACTAATAAATGATCTTATTCCATTGGTATATTCTTTGCATAGCCTATTTCATAGTTTTATCCAACTTTTATCCATAATTTATCCTATAGAAAGAAAAAAAACATCATATATATGGAAACTTCTCATGAACTTGTTTTAATTAAACAAAAATAGATGAAATAGTTATATAAATTTCAATACATAATTTATCCTACGAAAAAGATCTATATGTAAAATGTAACATTTCAATGTTCAATAGATTCAATAGGATAAAAATCACAAAATAGGATCTAAATCAAGTTGCATCATAAGACTATAATCAAATTTTAACCATACAAGAAACTCAAAAGTAAACTAATTACACATTTTGGTTTATCACAATTTAGTCACACAAACCATGCTTCAAATAAAATAAGTAAACCCTAAATCAAACTTTAATCGCACAAATAATTTCCAAATGAAACTGTTGAATGCACAAGAGGCTCAAAGTCGCAATTCAATAAAACAATAAGTTTCGAAACAAACTCGTCCAAATAACGAACTTAGATTTTATTTTCTTATAATTCACTTTAAGTTCATCTTTTTGTTTCCTGGATGTTAACCCGCTATTCTATTTAATAAATTTTGTCAATTGTGAATACCTTGTTTGGACCTGTTTTCAATGAAAATTCAGTTGGGCTTCATTTATATATTAGCTAAAACTTGTTATCATTAAATGAAATGGTAATATCACCATGAGCATGCATGAATGGTTTTTTCTTTGCGTGTTTTTGAAAACATTGATTTTTGGTTTATTTAAGACACTTCGTATTTTGCTATCACAATTAACTTCTTGAAGTATCGAGTTGCTAGCTAGGAAAAGAATTGTATGAAAATCACTTGTTGCTCTCTCTTAAAAAGATCTGAAAGTTAGACTTTTATGAAAAGTTAGTAAATCTAGTGCAAACTTATTAAAATGGTGTATTGTTACATATTATTAAGATCCTAATGCTTGTGTTCTCTTTTACATTCTTAATATCTATTGAATGTGTTTCCTTTAATTACATGCTTCATTTCCTTTCGTTTTTAAAGTTAAACTTTTATTTTCTTATATGTTCTATCATTACTTTTGAATGAAAATTTTTAAGGTTTTCTAATGAAAACTCTTAGATCGTCAATATGTCAAAGCAATTAGGTAGGCTTACTACAAAAAGTATAATGGATCACTGCATTTTGTGGTTTCTTGGCACCAATAAGTTTCTAACTGTGTGATGTGAAACTAGAATAAAGTTCACTTCTCAAGCTTGTTAGTCTTTGAAAGAGTTTCTTTGGTTAGATTAGTTCCACTTTCACTTCAAATGGTTGGTTGTTTTGAGTCTCCAACTTAGCTTTCCTCCATAGTCTATAATTCTTACTATAATGTTTTAGTTTCCTAGATACCTACTAAATCTTTTGATTGGTGGAGTGTTGAATATTTTTTATATAGTTGCATCGGTTTCTACAGTGAGGGAATGAAATCTTCTGAAGTTTATCCTTTTACATTGCAATTGTTGTTTCTGTTTTAAAATTGTTTCAATTAAAAAAAAAAAAAAAATCTCATTTTTGTATTAATTATCTTGAAGTCAACCCTTCCAAGTTTTTTTGGGATAAAATGTCTTGATGTTATTGAAAAATACAAAAGATGGAACATAGAACACCTTAAACTGTTACAGGACGGATGGTTTCCTGGATATTGAACTCAAAGTTCATGATTATGAGATGGATCAATTCAGTGTTGTGAACAATGCTCTTTATACAAGTTATTGTCAACATGGTAAAATTCAACTTTCATAAAGCTTCTTAGTGATCTTTCTCAAACTTGTTTCTTCATTATTCTTCTAGTGAATTTTTTGTGAAATTGGGATGCATTTATTTTCCTCACCAAGGTTATTGTTTCGTTATGTTGTTTCTTTCATCTTCTTTATTATGAAATCAATCTTGTTTTTGTTTTGTGGATTGGAGTCCCTTCTATAGTTAGCGTTGGGGACTTATTTTATGTGTCCTTTTATTCTTTTAGGTTACTTACAAATGAATAAAAAAAGAAGAAAAAGTTCATATGAAACATTTTCATGAAGGTTTATTTACTATTTTAATAATAACCTGCCATAAGTTCCAAAGACCAAAACTCAGCTTAGACAAAAAGGTACCATCAATATAATCTTAACTCTTGGTTTCGTCTTATCTCTAGTCCGCATGTTGTAACAAGGTTCATCAGTCTCGCACTCTTGACTGTACAAACTCTTTTGCCTTCATAACTCGAGGTAATGATGTATCGATATTTAACCTTCCTTAACACTATATCATTTTTGTGTTGATGGTTTTATTTAGGATTTTATTACATTGAACTGTTATAGTTAACCGAGGAAGGTAGGAATTTAAGTTTTATATAACATCTTCTTTGGGTGGATCCTTATGACCTTTTCTGAGTTTGAAACTGCTAACAAAATTTTAATACTCATACCTTGTGTGGATCCTTATGGCCTTTTCCAGACATGTGGGTATGTAGAGCTTGCACTTGGTGGTAGCAAGGTTTATGCTGGTTGCAATGAGAAGCTTGTATGGAGGCGCACACCATGGCTCAGTGTACATTTTACTAATTGATTTCAACTTTGTATTGCTCATTGATTGTCACTTTTTTGTTTGGAAAATTTTGAAATTCTTCGTATTGGCCAGTCTGTTAGAATTATAATTCTTATATTCTTTTTGAAAATGTTCATATGGACTTACCTATTTTAATACTCTTCATTTTGATGAATGTTTGTCCTAGATATATATGCGATTGTTGAACCAAAATATAGGAACAATTTATAGGTAAACATATATTAATTTTTTTTAAAAAAAAAATCATAAACAAACTTGACAAGTTAAATGTGTCAAGTAATTTTGCACTTGACACTTTATTCTTGTCAAGAACACCCATATACTTGACATTTTTCACATATCAAGTCAAGTATATTTTAACAGTTTTAACATATTAAGTAAAAAATATATTGACGTTTTTTATTTGTCAAGAATGTTAATATTCATGACATTTTAAAAATGTCAAGTGTTACTGTTCTTGATGATTTTTTTCTAGTCGAAAACATCGACATTCTTGACACTGGATTCCTTGACATTTTTTAAAATGTCAAGAAAAGTAGCACTTGACATTTAAAAAACATTAAGAAACACTGTTTCTATAGTAGTGTCAATGACACTCAATCCTTCCAACAAAGCTCTAGCTTTCAACATTGTTACTGTACCTCTTTGAAATTGACTTGCAACTCCCAAGAATCACACAAACATTGTGATCCCAAACAATCTAACCCAACCCCTTCCTCTTTCATTTGACCAAGCCACATCCACATTCACCTTCTAGTTACCAAATAGTTGGAGTGGACCAAAAAAGAAGAACGAGTGGCGAGAGAAGGAGCTAGGGCAACAAGACCAACTCCTCCCTCGAAGCTTCAAACGAATCATCAAATTCACTCGTATGAGAATCAATTGTCCTTTTGAAAGAAGTAAAATCAGATACTCCATTTTTAAAGCATATTCTATTTCTCAAATTCCAAAGGCTCCTAAAGAAATCAAATAATTGTTATCATATACCTTCTCTTCGTCGTAGAGTCGCCTACCCAAGGGAGTACTGATATAATATGAGATTATTTGATAATCAATAGTTTTTTTTTTTTTTTTTTGAGAACCTAATTTGTTTAGTTATTATATACAGTTAAGTGGTTAGGTAATTAGTTTGAGTAATTAGTCAATGTTTTTTAAATTAATTAGTTATTTCTTGAAAGTATCCTTTGAGATGTAATAATGGTTTTCTTTTTTAATATTATCTTAATTAAAAACAAGAACATATTTTAGCATTTTCTTTTTTTTTTAAAAAGTTATTGAAATGAATTTCTAAGTTGTTATTGACCGTTGATGCTCCTCTATCTTAATTTCAGGTCATCTTAGTTGACACTGGTACCCCTTATTTTCATTCTGCGAGGTAAGAAAAATCTCAAATATATATATATA
>NC_052350.1:11386767-11481640 GCF_009727055.1 Benincasa hispida
GTTCCACTAGTTTTAAACTCCATGCTTTGTCTCCATCATTGATCAAGAAAAAGACCCAAAAAAAAGGGAAAAAATACATCAATCTCCACTTACAAAAATGTCCTCCAACTTTATTTTTTTTTAAGAAATACTCGTATACTTTCGAAAATTGTAATATCACAGAAATTTTTTTCCAAATGCTTCAAAACTACTTTTGAATAAAAATTTTTAGAATGTTAAATAAAACCTGGGACATGAAACGGAGTTGCAATACTTTTGACAAAAAATTGGATCATCATACACCTGTCCAAGTTTCGGTTCGTGTCTGTAATTTTAATCAGCTTTGAAAGTGGCTATTTTTCCCTTTTTTTTTCCCCTCCTAAATAAACAAGCCCGACCCGATCCGACCCGACCCATCAATACTCGTGGTCCAGCCCTTTGCTTAAACCCTCAAAAAAAACCCCAATTTGGAAACCTTCTTCCGTCGTAAATCATTCAGGCCGCCGAGAGGGGTTTCCCCGAGCAACCATGACAAGAAGAAGCGCAATTTTCACTTCCCTGAGACTGGCAAACTCGTTCTTTTCGACTCGGTCGCTATATCCCCAGGTGACTCGGTTTTCACCTTCTTCTTCTATTTCTCATCAATCCCTCATCCCCTGTTTCAGATGTAATCATCGTGTTCTGTTTTTCTCGTCGAAGCCCCATTCGCTTCTCGAGCTTGTATTGGCCAACGATTGGTCAGAAATGTTAGAATCAGAATTAGAGACTTTAAACCCTACACTCACACACGAAACTGTTGTCTATGTTCTGAAAAGACTCGATAAACAACCCCAAAAGGCCTCGGATTTCTTCAACTGGGTCTGTGGGAAAAATGGGTTTACTCAGAGTTCTTCGATTTATAGCATTTTGCTTAGGATTTTTGCTCAAAATGAGTCGATGAAGCAGTTCTGGATTACATTAAGGGTAATGAAAGAACAAGGGTTTTACCTAGATGAGGAAACTTATTTGACCATTTTTGGGGTTTTGAAAAGCGCAAAGAAGGCCGCAGATGCCACGGCTCTGACTCATTTTTACAATAGATTGCTGCTAGAAAATGGCATGGATAGTGTTGTGCGGAAGATAGTTAATATTGTTTTAGGATCAGATTGGAGTAGTGATATTGCTACAAAACTTGAGGAGCTTGGCATTGCATTGTCAGATAATTTTGTGATTAGAGTGTTGAAGGAACTTCGGAATTCTCCTTCGAAAGCCTTGAGTTTTTTTCATTGGGTTGGTTCTAGGCCGGATTATAATCATAACACAGTTACATACAATGCAATTGCCAGGGTCCTTGGACGGGATGAATCGATTGAGGAGTTTTGGGGTGTGATTGAAGAAATGAAGAATGCTAGTCATGAGATCGACATCGATACTTACATAAAGATTTCCAGGCAGTTTCAAAAGAGCAAGATGATGGGTGATGCTGTCAAGCTTTATGAGCTTATGATGGATGGGCCATACAAACCCTCATTGCAGGAGTGCAGCATTCTTTTGCGGACCATCGCTGCTGGTGACAATCCAGATTTGAGCTTGGTTTTTAGAGTCGCCAAGAAATTCGAGGCTACAGGGTACAGTCTCTCCAAAGCTATTTACGATGGAATTCATAGGTCGTTGACAAGCGCGGGAAAGTTCGATGAAGCGGAGAATATTATAAACTCTATGAGAAATGCAGGATATGAACCTGATAATGTTACATACAGCCAACTGGTGTTTGGACTTTGCAAGGCCAGGAGACTTGAGGAAGCTTGTGAAGTGCTGGATGAGATGGAAGCACAAGGATGTATTCCTGATATCAAGACTTGGACCATTTTAATTCAAGGATATTGTAATGCCAATGAACTTGACAGTGCTTTAGTTTGTTTTGCAAAGATGATAGAGAAGAACTGTAATCCAGATGCTGATCTTTTGGATGTGTTGATTAGCGGTTTCCTTGGCCAGAAAAAATTAGATGGTGCATATCAGTTGCTGACTGAGTTGGTGAATAAGGCTCATGTAAGACCATGGCAAGCAACATACAAGCAGTTAATTGAAAAGCTTTTAGAAGTAAGGAAACTTGAGGAAGCTATTGCCCTTCTTAGTTTAATGAAGAAACAAAATTACCCACCTTTTTCAGAACCATTTGTTCAATATATCTCCAAGTTTGGTACCGTGGAGGATGCTGTTGATTTTCTGAAGGTTCTGAGCTTAAAAGAATATCCTTCCATGTCTGCATATCTTCATATTTTTAATTCATTTTTTAACGAAGGCAGATATTCTGAGGCCAAAGATCTGCTCTTTAAATGCCCACATCACATTCGAAAGCATAGTGAAATTTGTAAGCTCTTTGGATCTGCAGAAAGCAAAATCACTCCTACCACTCAATCTTCTCCCAACCCCATTGGAACTTGAATAATCACATAATACAAAGATCAATAGCACATCAGATACAATTTCTTGTGGCTATGTTCCTACTTGTTTTTAGTCATGAGATTCAGTTATGCCATCGAGGATTAAATCATCAACAGAATGTTGAAGTGTAGATGATTTAATTTGCAAAAAACCAGCAGGCTTGTCAATCTGGTGGAAAAAAGGTGCCTTATGCTGTGGTCTTTACCTTCTTGATTCTTTAAAGCAGTTTGATTCATTGGTTCATACACTCATCATAATTTATCTGCTATGTAACACAGTGACAAAATGCGAGTCTCTGGGTTTAGGATGAGAACAATACAGACTTGCTTTCTTCCATTTTCTTTTAGACCCTGTACTTCTGTTTACATTCTTCATTTGTATTGCAATGCGCCATCGTGTGAACAGGCGCTGATAACTTCTTTCATTTTCATATTTGATGATAAAAACTTCAATCGTCGAAGCAAATGTGATGTTAACGTTTGAAGGGTTTGCCATTTTTTTTCTGTTCTTGTATAATTGCATCTGCTTATAGTTGCACGAATCAAGTTCTACAATAGCTTGAGAGGGTTTAAGAAATATTATAAGCTGAAATTTATGGGTTTATGCTGCCACCACAAAACACAAAAACTTGAGCTCTCCTCCAGATCACGGATCATTCTTCACTTGATGGATATATGAGGGTTTTAGCAGTTATTTGGTATCAGTGTTCTGTGTCCAAAAGTCTATAAAGTTGACTACTTTGTAACACCTTTTTCAATTTTGTTCTTGATTCATGATACCCAAAATGGAAAGAGTATCAATTTACTTAATGAACCTTCAGTTGGAATTTAGCCAAGACAACGAACAGAATTTTTGTGGATTGTAAGGAGAATCTTTTGGCTGACTAATTCTTGAAAACTGAGAAATGGAAATAGAAAACATTATAAAATAGCGTCTAAACTATATTATCAAATTTAATATCTTTTGAGAAAAAGGAACAAAAACAAGAACGGAAAATAGTTATAAACAAGTTTGTTCCTTGAAAAATGAGAAATAGGATCATTTCTTTTGGTGGTTGAATAGAACCATTTGAAGATGAGCTGACTATTTGTTTTTCTGGTTTAAATTGAAACAAACAAGTCAATCATTGTACAACTCTTCTCTTTCATGAAAAAAATTCTCTGTGCATAGAAATGTGGGAAGTTCTGTTCTACTCCTAATCCTCTGAACTGAGCCATCCATATATGATATATTATCAAATTTAGAATCTTTCAAGTGCCACTTTCCTCTGAAATGGCATCGACACTCACTTCCCTTCCCAATATATCCTAACTTCCATAACCCACATTTCCCAGTTCCCTGAAAATCCAAAATCTTTAATTCTTCAGCAATGCAAAACTTGCATAGACCTCCATCAAGTTCATGCTCACCTTCTCAAAACTCGCCGTCTTCTTGACCTTGTCATCACAGAAGTCATTCTCCAGTCTGCAGCTTTACCCCTTCCCAACACCATAGACTATGCCCTTTCCATTTTCAACCATATTGACAAACCTGGAATCTCGACTTACAATGTTATGATCAGGGGTCTTGCTTTCAAGCTATCGCCTCATAATGCCCTTCTCCTATTCAAGAAAATGCATGAAAACTCAGTTGAACATGACGAATTCACTTTCTCTCGTGTCTTAAAGGCTTGCTCTAGAATGAGAGCGCTGAAGGAAGGCGAACAGGTTCACACACTGATTCTGAAATCTGGGTTCAAACCAAATGAGTTTGTCAAGAATACTTTGATTCATATGTACGCGAATTGTGGGCAAGTTGAGGTTGCACGTCAGGTGTTGATGGAATGCCAAAATGAGGCCTAGCTGTGTGGTGTCACAATCGCACCTTCTGAAGGAGCTCGAACAAGTCAGCCAATCCAAGTCCAAATAGTCGGTGGCACAATGGGCGTTTCAAATAACCTCCACCCCTATTCTTCAGAAAAAGGTTTTAGAAAACGGGTTTAGAGAAAAAGGTTTTTGAAAATGTTTGAAAGCATGTGTAAACAATGAACATTAGTCGTACAGCTAGAAAACACTAAGCAATAACACGGCTTTATAGCATACAACTCACTAGTATGAGGATATGATGATTGGTCTTATCCCTATATAGTGCATTTTGAACAAAAGTACATCCATCACCCTTGCATATGGAAATGGGCGAGCGATCACACACTAAGAAAAGTACATAGAAAGCAAACTATCTAGCAAAAGGAAATACATAAAATGAAAGCATAGTAAAATGAGGTGGAGGCAGACATGCAGTCATGGGAAACACGCTCTGGATAAGCATGACCGTGACATTCTTCCCCACTTAATTGGCTGACGTCCCTGTTAACCGACTCTGCTCGAACTCAGGAAATTGTTGAACAGTTGCCTTGAGGTCTTATGCACGCTTCCAACGAACTTCTCTGTCTTGGAGGCTTTTCCACCTCTCTAGGAACTCTTCCCAGCTTGGTCCTGATCTTCCAACTCTGTCGCTTCCCTCAGCAAGTCTCTCATTGACTTCTTCCTCTGTCATTTTCTTCGTCGTGCTAGTCGGACGGGTCCTCACCCTATATCGCTCCTTAACATGGTTGGGATGACAAGGTTTCAATCTACTTACGTGGATGACAGGATGAATCTCCATCCACGATGGTAACTGCACCCGATAAGAGGCTTTCCCAACCCTTTGACAACTTCCACTAGTCCTCTAAAGCTGCTCGCGAGGCAACATTCTCTTTGTCCTCGACTTCAAAACTGTCTTAGGCACAAGTTTACCCGAACCTTGTCCCCTGGTAGGAACTCTCGGTGTCTGGACTTCCTTCTTCTTCTTCTCCTCCTCTTTGGAGACAGGGACTTGTGTAAACTGTCTGGCTCGACAACACAACACTTCTCCAAGACACATAGAATGTCTTGAGGGGTCTTCTCTTCCATGGTTTCGATTGACTCGTGGGCAGGGCCCTTCTCCAATTGGAGGGCCGAGATCATCCTTATCCCATTCGGTTGTCCGATCTCGGCATGCACAAAGGTGGGCGTAGACCTTGTAATCACTAGACATTTGGCAAGACGTATCGAAATTACCTGGTGTTCAAGCAAGAATTCAATCCCTAACACCACATCAAAGTCACCCATTTTGTCGATCACGAAATCGGCAAGTCCACTCCAATCCTCCAACTTTACGACTGCTCTCTTTGTCATTCCTGTAATAGACAAGGTCGTAGAGTTCACTGCTTTCATTTTACCTGCGCCCCCTTCCCAACAGAGATTCAACCATCTGGCTTCTATTTTAGACAT
The DNA here is from genome assembly GCF_009727055.1 of Benincasa hispida. Taxonomy (NCBI): domain Eukaryota; kingdom Viridiplantae; phylum Streptophyta; class Magnoliopsida; order Cucurbitales; family Cucurbitaceae; genus Benincasa; species Benincasa hispida. Next base: position 11,392,464 of record NC_052350.1, read on the forward strand.
AAAGTTATGGGTGGCTCCTGAGTTGACCATGGTACTTTTGGCCAATCTATGGTTGACCCAAGCATCGACATACATCAATCCGCCCTTTAGGGGTTCCTTTGATTCTCCCACATTCTTCTGGAGGGCAATTAAAAATCTTAGGACCCCAACTCGTGGGGTTCCATCTTCCTCGGCTTGCACAGTCTTATCCTCTACCTGAACAACTTTACCTTTCTAGTCCGAGGCTAATGAAGCTTGGAAAGCGTTAAAGGTTGCTCGTTTTGGACATTCGCTCACCTTGTGCTGCCCCTTGTAGGCCGATAGAAATTCTATTGATTTTGCCACCGTCACGTATTTCCAGTCGTCTGCTGAAGTGGTTTTCCATCCCCACTAGTGTCTCCATCTCCCCTACTATTCCTCGATGGGCTCAAACCATTGCCCCTCCTCCCTTTATTAGGGGATCTCAAGTGTTGCCTCCTCTCTTAAGATTTATCAATTAAGTCGAAGAACCATTCGACCGCCGAATATGTGGCCAAAAGATCTTGTATTCTTTGTTCATACAACTTCATCTTTGCCTATGGTGTCAGACCCTCGAAAAAACAGAAAACTGTGTCTTTTTCAGACATATCTCTTATGTCCAACATCAACCCAACAAATTGTTTCACATAGTCCCTGATGGTGCCGGTATGTCTCAATTCCTATAGCTTACGTCTTGCCAAAATCTCAACATTCTTAGGGAAGAACTGAGATCGCAACTCTTGTTTTAGTCTCTCCCACGTGTCGATGGTGCACCGATCCTTTTGGACGTCCATGAAGTGGGACCTCCACCATAACTTAGCATCCTCTGCTAGATGCACCGTTGCTAGGGTGATCTTGTGTTCGTAGCTCTAAAATACTGCTCCATGTCAAAGATAAAATTTTCTAGCGCCTTCGCATTGCGAGCCCCATAGAAGGGCTTGGGCTCAGGTACTTTTACCCCGTTGAATTGGATTGCACCCCCAACTGAGGCTTGGTTTTCCACCGCTCTCATGGTGAGGTTAACTCTTGCACTAATGTCTGCAATCTCTACCCGGATGTCATCAATGGTGGCTCGAAAGTCCTCGGACAATTCAGTCACCATCTAAATTATCACTTTCTGTGAGTTGTCTAGTTTTCTGACATGCTCTTCCATAGGGGCAGCAGAGCCTGATGAACTATCCCCACACTCGAGAGGCCCACTTCTTATAGCTTTTGCCTCTAGGGTGTCAACCCTTGCCATCAATTCCCTGACGGGCATCCAGTCTAAGCAGCCAGCCATCACATCAATTTCATCGGCTTTGTCAGCGGCTTCTTATAATCAAGTTTCTAGGAACCAAACCTGATCAGGGACTTCTATTTGATAGAGCATTTGCTTTTCTATCTTGACCAATTAGTCAACATGGGACTTACCCAACTGCTTTGTAGCAGACATGATCACATATTCTCAACTCCGTAAGCCGACTTGGCTCTGATACCAATTGTCACAATCACACCTTCTTAAGGGTCTCGAGGCAATTGTGCGGCACTTGTTCTCGCCCTCAAACAAGTCAGCCAATCTAAATCCAAATAGCTGGTGGCACAATGGGCGTTTCAAATAACCTCCACCCCCGTTCTTCAGAAAAAGGTTTTAGAAAACGGGTTTAGAGAAAAAGGTTTTCGCAAGCGTTTGAAAGTATGTGTAAACAATGAACATTAGTTGTACAGCTAGAAAGCAATAAGCAACAACACGGCTTTATAGCATACAACTTACTGGTATAAGGATATGATGATTGGTCTTACCCCCATATAGTGCATTTTGAACAAAAGTACATCCGTCACCCTTGCATATGGAAATAGGCGAGCGGTCACACACTAAGAAAAGTACATAGAAAGCAAACTACCTAGCAAAAGGAAATATATAAAATGAAAGCATAGTAAAATGAGGTGGCGGGACCAACAAGAGCGTAGCTTAACTAGCATAATGTTCATATTATCAACCTCGTGGTTTGAGGTTCAATTCCCCCTCTCCACACTTTAATTACAATATCTCTTCAAAAAAAAAATGAGGTGGCAGACATGCGGCCATGGGCAACACGCCTTGGACAAGTGTCACACCCCACCCCAAATCACCCTCTTAGCCTAGAGAAGGGCATGACTGCAGTAGTTATCAACCCTTAGGCTGACACTTACTGCCCAAAAAACTCTTGCGGAATAACTCTGATACCAAATACAAATTATATGGAACAGGACGACTGTAGGCCCACAATTTATTAACTTAGAAACTTAATATGTTTAGAGTATTTACAACATTAGATTTACAAGTCCCAAAACCCACAAACCCTAGTCCCTATATGAACAATAGTAACATGTGTACAATATTAACAGTAACCATCTAGCAAACGGTTACAAGTCTTTTTGTCCTTTAGTGGCAGAGAAGATACTGAACTATCTTCAGCATTGCATTTTACCAAAATTAGTTATAAACAACTTTTCTCTTTAAAGCATGTACAGTATAACACATATACAACATGGCTTTAAAGATGGTAACGCATGCTGGATAAAATCAACATATGTAAATAGTTTTTCAATAATAGGCATGCATTTACAACACAATTCAGATCTTTCTTGGAAACCACTTTGTAAAACTAGTAGGCATGAGAATTATTTTCGCAAATATGCTTTCTGTAAAATGTTTGTAATAAAAAAAGTTTAAAAACGTTTTAGTTCGAAAACATTTTAGCCACTCACCTCGAATTCTTAGGAACTTTTCACTCTAGTAGCTCCTCGGGTCCCTTTTTCACCCCTAGAATCCAGATTCAACTTACAACTTAGAATACTCATAGTTCTGAACCTTATTTGGAAATACTTCCTTCTACAAACTTATTCTAAAATGTCTTAGGAATCTTATCTTAAACTTCCAGCTCAGAATTCTTCGTGGTTTGGCTGGAATCTCAAAATCTTCAAGACTGGCTCAGACTGATCCGACAGTCTGACCCTTCTGCCTTTTTCTCAACCTCCAGCCTAGTTCCTTTGAGTCTTTTCCTCCGGCAACCCTACTCTGAAAACTAGACTTCTATATCTTTCAGATGGATTTGGAATCACTCCAAACGCACGAGTAGATTGGAAGATCTCTTTATCCAAAGTTGACACATTCCTCTAAACCCTCACTGCCCTCTACTTTCTCTAAGAAATTTATGATTTTTCTGTGATTTGAAAATGAAATCCCAACTCTCTATTTGTAGGCGTTCAAATTGCTCGTGGGATTGACAACACCTACTTGGCTGCATGGCCAAATGTTTAATCCTCTCTTTATCAACGTATGCTGACTTCACCTTGGTTCAATGTATTCTTCCCAAACGCATCCAACACAATTTCTTAGGGTTTAAGAATTTCTCTTAATCGAACACCTAGATTTTAATTGACGTTTGCCTTTACGTCTTCAAGCTTTGTTTGTATTCAAATTAGGGTTTTTAAATGCATAATCCACCCCAATGCGTCCAAATACATTGCCCAGAAGCTTGCTCGGCCTTTCAATGCATAGGTGAGGCGTGGGCGTGACGTTCGAATGCAGCACCAGACAAGGCATGGCTGACGCACAGGCTGCTCTCGCTCTCTCCCACTTTCTCGCTCAAAATCTCGCTCTCTCTACTCTCGTTCTCTCCCACTTTCTCGCTGGTCTTGCTCTCTCTCATCTTCTATCCAATCTCACTCTCTCTCATTCTCTCCAATCTCGCTGGTCTCGATCTCAATGATCTCGCTCTCAACGATCTCGCTGATCTCACTCTCAACGATCTCGCTGATCTCACTCTCAACGATCTCGCTGATCTCACTCTCAACAATCTCGCTCTTAGCTACTGCGAACATTATTCGTCTCCATGCAATTTCTACACGATTGTGCCACTAGTCACTTGCCTTCCAATGCTTTGTGCACAACACGCATTTCACATAAATTTTCCATACTTAGCCAATTTTTCCCAAATTTTCCAAACTCAATGTCCATATTTTTCTTTTCAAATCCTCATTCCTTCTTCACCATTTCACACTAGCTTTCTCATCAACCTACTTAACTTATTTATGCAAATTTAAATAGAGACACACAATTAAGTGGAAAATTAAGACAATTTAAATAAGAAACACACTTAAGTGTAAAATTGGGATTCGGGGTTCACATTTACCTCCTCTTTATAAAAATTTCGTCCTCGAAATTTCGCCACAAGTCCGTCAGTTAAACAACTGCGGATACTTATTTCTGATTTGCTCCTCAACTTCCCATGTTGCTTCTTCTATAGCATGGTTCTGCCATAGCACCTTTATTAATGGGATTGTCTTATTCCTCAAGACTTGTTCCTTTCTGTCCAGAATCTCCACTGGTTCCTCCTTATACGATAAATTCTCTTTCAACTGTAACGGTTGCTCAAATAATATATGAGTAGGGTCTGACACATACTTTCTAAGCATCGCCACATGAAACACATCATGAACACGAGATAATTCCGGAGGTAAATCCAATCGATATGCCATTGTACCAATTCTTTTTATTATCTCATAGGGTCCAATATATCTCGGGCTTAACTTCCCTTTTCTACCAAACCTGAGTATTCCTTTCTACGGAGATAATTTCATAAATACTTTATCACCCATTTCAAACTCTAATTCTCTTCTCCGCTTATCAGCATGTCTTTTTGCCTATCTCGAGCCGTCTTAAGATTATCTCTTATAATCTTAATGTTATCTAACATCTATTGTACAAGTTCTGGACCTAGTAATTTCCTTTCACCGACTTCATTCCAGTATATCAGAGTCCTACATGGTCTTCCGTATAGGGCTTCATATGGTGCCATTCCGATACTCGAATGGTAGTAGGCATGAGAATTCAGATCTTGCTTGGAAGCCACTTTATAAAACTAGTAGGCATGAGAATTATTTTCGTAAACATGCTTTCTGTAAAATGTTTGTAATCAAAATAGTTTAAAAACGTTTTAGTTCGAAAACATTTTAGCCACTCACCTCGAATTCTTAGGAACCTTTCACTCTAGTAGCTCCTCGGGTCCCTTTTTCACCCCTAGAATCCAGATTCAACTTACAATTTAGATTACTCATAGTTCCGAACCTTATTTGGAAATACTTCCTTCTACAAACTTATTCTAAAATGTCTTAGGAATCTTATCCTAAACTTCCAGCTTAGAATTCCTCGTGGTTTGGCTGGAATCTCAAAATCTTCAAGACTGGCCCAGACTGATCCGACAGTCTGGCCCTTCTGCCTTCTTCTCAACCTTCAGCCTAGTTCCTTTGAGTGCCTTTTCTCCGGCAACCCTACTCTGAAAACTAGACTTCTAGATCTTTCAGATGGATTTGGAATCACTCCAAACGCACAAGTAGATTGGAAGATCTCCTCGTCCAAAGTTGACACATTCCTCTGAACCCTCACTGCCCTCTACTTTCTCTAAGAAATTTTGATTTTTATGTGATTTGAAAATGAAATCCCAACTCCCTATTTGTAGGCGTTCAAATTGCTTGTGGATTGACAGCACCTACTTGGCTGCATGGCCAAATGTTTAATATTCCCTTTATCAACGTAAGCTGACTTCACCTTGGTTCAATGTGTTTCTTCCCAAACGCATCCAACACAATTTCTTAGGGTTTAAGAAGTTTCTTAATCGAACACTAGATTTTAATTGACGTTTGCCTTTACGTCTTCAAGCTTTGTTTGTATTCAAATTAGGGTTTTAAATGCATAATCCACCCAATGCGTCCAAATACATTGCCCAGAACTTGCTCGGCCGTTCAATGCATAGGCGAGGCGTGGGCGTGACGTTCGAATGCAGCACAAGGACAAGGCGTGGCTGACGCACAGGCTAGCTCTCGCTCTTGTCCCACTTTCTTGCTCAAAATCTCGCTCTCTCCAACTTTCTAGCTCAAAATCTCGCTCTCTCTACTCTCGTTCTCTCCCACTTTTTCGCTGGTCTTGCTCTCTCCCATCTTTTATCCAATCTTGCTCTCTCATTCTCTCCAATCTCGCTGGTCTCGCTCTTAATGATCTTGCTGATCTCGCTGATCTCACTCTCAACAATCTCGCTCTTAGCTACTACGAACATTGTTCGTCTCCGTGCAATTTCTACACGATTATGCCACTAGTCACTTGCCTTCCAGTGCTTTGTGCACAACACGCATTTCACATAAATTTTCCATACTGAGCCAATTTTTCCCAAATTTCTCAAACTCAATGTCCATATTTTTCTTTTCAAATCCCCATTCCTTCTTCACCATTTCACACTAACTTTCTCATCAACCTACTTAACTTATTTATGCAAATTTAAATAGGGACACACAATTAAGTGGAAAATTAAGACAATTTAAATAAGAAACACACTTTTAAGTGTAAAATTGGGATTCGGGGTTCACAACAAGCATGACCGTGACACATGGAATTCAATGTTAGCGGGTTATACGAAGAATGGGCTTTGGGATGAGGTCGTGAAAATTTTTCGAAAAATGTTAGGAACTGCATATTGAATTTGACGGTGTTACAATGATTAGCGTATTGATGGCTTGTGGAAGATTAGCGGATCTGGAAATGGGTGAGTTGCTTGGTGAGTACATTAAGTCAAAAGGGCGAAGACAACTGTAATGACTTCACTGATTGATATGTATGCCAAATGCCATCGAGTTGATACTGCTCGAAAGTTGTTTGACAAAATGGATAAAAGAGATGTTGCATGGAGTGCGATGATCTCGGGGTATGCTCAAGCTGATCGATGTAAAAAAGCTCTTAATCTGTTCCATGAGATGCAAAAGGGAAAAGCGGATCCAAACAAGGTAACAATGGTCAGTGTTCTCTATTCATGCGCTATGCTCGGAGCTTACGAAACCAGTAAATGGTTCATTTCTACATTCAAAAGAAGAAGATGAAGCTCACTGTTACTCTTGGAACTCAACTGATAGATTTCTATGCTAAATGTGGGTATATAGATAGATCAGTTGAAGTTTTCAAGGAAATGCCTTTCAAGAATGCCTTCACATGGACGGCGTTAATTCAGGGTCTTGCCAATAATGGAGACGAAAATGGTTCTGGATTTCTTTTCTTTGATGCTAGAGGATGAAGTAAAGCCAAATGATGTAACTTTCATTGGTGTTCTTTCTGCTTGTAGCCATGCTTGTCTGGTTAATCAAGGTCGAAATCTTTTCAATAGCATGAGAAGAGATTTTGATATTGAGCCAAGGATTGAGCATTGTGGTTGCATGGTTGTTGATATTGATGGACGAGCTGGGCTTCTTGGAGAAGCTTATCAGTTCATAAGATAACATGCCTATGCCACCCAATGCTGTTGTTTGGAGGACACTTTTGGCTTCATGCAGAGCTCATAAAGACGTTGAAAGGGCAGAAAAATCAATGGAACACATAACTCGATTGGAGCCTGCTCATAATGGAGATTACATTCTTCTGTCAAATACCTATGCACTGGTTGGTAGGGTTGAGATGCAATCAGGGAGAGATCTTTGATTAAGGAGGAGATTAAGAAGATGCCGGGATGGTGTAGTACGTGAGTTTTTTTCAGAAGATGGAGAGCATACACACTCTAAGGAAATACATGATACATTAGATAGAATGATGAACCGGATCAAGTTGCTCAGATATGTGCCCAACATAGAGGATGCTAGACTAGAGGCTTAGGAAGAGAGTAAAGAAACTTCGGTGTTGCATCATAGCCAGAAGCTCGCTACTGCTTATGGTCTTATCCGGACATCTCCTCGAACCACCCTTAGAATTTCGAAAAATCTGAGGATGTGCAGAGATTGTCATAATGCAACGAAGTTTATATCATGAGTCTTCGAAAGAACGATCATTGTTAGGGATCGGATTTGTTTTCATCATTTTAAGGATGGCCTTTGCTCCTGTAATGACTATTGGTAAGTCTGTTTTATAGTTGGATGGCTTACACTACAGATTTCCTTTCCTTGGGAGGAAACAAATCAATTTATTTGAGAGAAGTCAAAGGCAGGTATTATCTAATCAGCATTGTTATTGTTATTTCGATGAGTAATCCACACAAGAATGATAATGATTGTTTAATAAGCCTAAATGTAGGCAACTAACTCAGTTACATATCTTCAACTACAGTATCATTTCTGTACATAATCTGATCGACTGGAGGCGTAAAGCACTAAATCAAAGCAGAACGTGAAATGCCTGTTCTGTTCCCAACACTAAATTTAAAGATCCAGATGGGAAATATGAAACTATTATGCTTATTCAAGTACTCAAGTATACAATCTAATAGATCAGCAAAAGAATTCTTATACAAATTTTATTGGATCATGATATTGAAAGTATAAGTAAAAAGAAAAAGGGGAAATCTTACATATAAATATAAGTAGATACTGGAGTTGCATAATTTGCCAAGAGGGAATTATTGATCCTTTACTTGTAGCAATGATTTGAAGTTGAATCTTCAAGTTCTTACAACCAAGCATCAGGATGATCTTCCATTCTACCATGGTGATGTAAGGCTTAGGCTGTGTTACTACATAACTAAAACCACCTACACATTGATACATGGTGGGGAAGAAAGGAAAGCATTAGTTACATACAAAACATGTTATTCCGCTGCCTACTTCTGCACTTTAAACAGGGAAATAGCTCATTAAGCTTTTTCCTTCAGCTGCTATTGCTTTTTCTTCCACCATTCTAGAGCTTAGTAACAGTCATTGGAGCAGAAGAAACAACCTCTGGGATTATTTTCCATTTTAGCTTTTGGAGTGTCCCCTGAATCGTCACGGACTGCCATCAGTGAGCTTGTTCCGGGAGACTCAGGAGGAAACACCGTGTTCTCAGAAGAGAAAATTCGGGAAGGAATCACCGGCTCAGGGGGTGAAATGGTATAAAGGTAATTAAGTAACATTTGGATGATTTGGGTGAAATTTGGACGTGCATTTGCATCCTCCTGCCAGCATGATGTTAGAACGATAGCCAGTTCCTCTGGAATATTCTCTGCGCTAGGCCTAACATTCTGAAACAACAGAGGCATCAATCATAAACCAAAATTCCATCAATCAGAGAGATAACATGGTAAAAAGAGTACATATGAAGAATCTGATTACCTTAAAAGCAGCTGCATATGCTGCTTGAAGATTTGACATGCCTTCAAATGGCAACTTGTTGTGTAGCAGTTCCCATAACACAATAGCAAAGCTATAGGCATCCACTTTATGGTTGTAATGTTTCTTCTCCCCTTGCCTTAGTGTCACAGTGCTGTACAACTGACATCATATGACAATGCAATTAAGCTACTTTGAAATATTTTTCTCAAGTAGCAACCAGAATGCATGCAACCAAACTATGTTTCCTAAAACAAGCACCTCTGGAGCCATCCAACGGTAAGTCCCCGTCTCTGCAGTCATCATCTCTGTCAACGACTCTTCTCTTGCCAAACCAAAATCAGCTAATTTAACTGTTTTGTGATCTGCAGTCAACAGAAGGTTCTCTGCCAACACATTAAATTACAAATTTTAGGCAAAACACATTAGTTGTCATGAGTATGCAACACTTCATGAGAATCAATGGATGATCAAAGAAACAATACAAACCTCAGTATGCCTTTCATGCCTAAATCCCTTCGCAACACTTATCAAAGCAGTTTGGCAACTAAGCATCTTGTCTAACAAATTCTTTATACTTCTAACCGATGAATCTTTCAGTTTCTTAAATATTTCATCATTAACGCTATCGAATCCCAGCAGCTTTTTGTTAAAGAAAAAACTAGCCAGCATTGATGCCTAAAAGTACTTTAAGTCATAGGTTTCATTAGATCTTAGGGACATAGAGGTACAACCTCTAGAACAAATACTGCTCAAGTAAGGAATCCATTTAATACAAGCAAGCAAGTTCAAAGTTTCAGCCTATGAACTCTTGAATGTTCTTAACGGGACAGTATGCAATTGAGAACATGGTGTCAACTAAGGACCAACAACCAGTAAAGGAGAAAAATGTAGAAGCCTTCTGGATCCAGTACCAATTGAAGGTCCAAATGCTTAACTAAGCTCAAATTTCTGCCTAAAAGTAACTCGATCTCTAACTTGAAATTGAGAAAATAACTCATGGCAATCATCCTATAGTGACTTGAAGTTCTACCCAAATTATTACAATGCACTAATTCATTAAAAAAGTTGGGTAACAGATAAGTTGGAATGGAATGAAGAATTATAGGATTATGAGGTGGATCAAAAAGACTACCAGGTTTCAGATCACGGTGTATGATGCCATGTGAGTGAAGGCATTCCATAGCACGAGCAATATCAAGTGCAAAACCGACTGCCACACGTGTGTCCAAGCACCGTGGGCGCATATTGAGCAGGTACTTTCGTAAGGTCCCTCCTAATAAAAGCTCGGTTACTATCACCATTACAGGCTCCTTGCAGGCACCAATAAACTGTTTTACACAAGGATTCAGCATAATTAAGGGTCACTCATGGCATACTTTGAAAACTTCTTAAATGATCACGGTTTGTTTGTAAAATAATACAGGTGTGATGTAGGTTTCAAAGAAAATTTCAGTGGATCAGATGGAGTTTGGAGTCAAATCAAACCTTGACAAGATTTTTATGTTGTACTTTAGACAACATTGCAACTTCTCGAGCAAACCGAGCCTCTTTCTTTGCCACCTCATCAGCTGTTTCCCCTTTATGAACAATTTTGATAGCAACAGTCTGGTTTTTATATCTGAACAATCAGTGAAACATAGAATGGATATCATCACTAAACAAAGCACGAAGCAAAACAATTATCCTATAAACTTGAAGCAAATTGACCAAAAATCATGGAAACATAGCAAACTGTCATGCTAATCATTGATCCCTACAGAACACCAAGATTTCAAATACAAATGACTGAATTAACAGCAAGAAGAACACATAAAGGTAAGGAAAATGAATCTGAGTAGAAATTCTTGCAACAAATCCTAGAACAACGGAGACACATTTTGTTCAAATACTGCAGAGTTTCTCGTGAAATACGAAAATAATTTCTAGATCTCGAGATAGAAGAGAGCACCCAAACCAACATATTCCTTTCCTTTAAAGGGGCTCAATAAAAAGATCAAAGCAAAATTAATAGTGCTAGAACAGAGAATCTTCAGAGAGTTCATACTTGCCCTCATAAACTTTGGCATGAGCTCCCTCTCCAATTCTAGGTCCAACGAAGAGATGCTTGGGATCAACCAACCACTTGGTTTCCAATCTGAATTCATCCGTAGCAGAGTAAAATCTACTCCCAGCTTCCATATTTCTAGAAAAATCAAGAACAAAGAATCTAAATCAATCAAAGAAGTCTAGCAATTGCAATTCCCATATAAAATGTTAAGTAATCAACAAGTGAATAAGCTCAATACAATACATGATTGAGAGCTGCGATTGAACGTCGTGCTGCCTACAAAAACACCTCAAAAACCAACCCAGAAATCAATCGAAAAGTTGGATGGCCAATATGTCGATGAGCAGGGAAAGGGGAAAAATCCCTCATATTCTTCAAAACCCACAAAGCAGAAAAGGGATTGCTTAAAAAATTGATGTGGAAAGAAGAAAAGTCCCCAAAAGGGGAAACAAAAGGGGAAGAAGATGAACCAATCGCAAAGCCCTCGAGAGTTGAGAATCAAAGAGCATTAAAATAAAGCCCCAAAATGGAGGAAACTGAAATGGGGTTGATGGGTTTTTGAGTAAAATCAATGGTGGTGAAGATAAAGGTGTGGATCTGCAGAGAGAATCATGGAAGACACTGAAAGGAGTGTGTTGAGTTAAGTAAAGAAAAGGTTATGCAAAAGAGAGAAAAGAAGAAGGGTTTATGAATGAATCATAAAGTAATAAAGACTGTGGGAGCCGTAAACTAATGAACGGCACATGGAAACCGATCTTTTTCAACGTGGAGACAAAGCCAGTGTATATGGAATTGCCTGGACTACTTTCCCCACTTTCTAAAACACTTCCCCGTTCGTGTGTTTCACTTCAATCAAAGCTTTCCTTTAAACTAAAGGCTAAGCTTTTAATGGGGGAATGCAAATTTAATCATTTGCCAATTCCCATTTCAAAACCCATCATTTTCTTTTTCATCCTTAGCCTTCAGATAATGCTGACTCCTTTTCATTTTGATCCCTCGAATTCAGAGTCCAACTTTTTCTTATTTCCATTTTTATGTCTGGTCCTTCAGTCCAAATTGGTCCAAATATCGTAAAAAGATCGACTTTTTTCTCTCTCTTATGGGGTTTAATTATTGCCAATTCATTAGAAGAAACTTGATTAGGAACATGGGTTTTGGCCAATTAAGTGGGTTTTTATTGGTTAATCCAATTATTTATTGATCTTTTTGCTATTTTCGATACTCATTCATACTTGGCTATTTTTAGACCCTGTTTTGGGTAGTACAACTCGAGCTTTTGTTTTGGATGATTATGTAAAATAACTAAAAGTTCAATCTCTGTGGTATTTGAAAATTTTCAAATTTTAAATGCTTTTAATACAAGTATATATGTTGACTGGAAGATCAACGGCTCAAGTTTACAGCAATAGTATTGTTTTTCATTAATGGGAAAATGGATAAAAATTTGCCTATTTGGAGTTTGATTTTGTATTTTTTATCTATTTTTTAAAAACAAGTTTTTTTTTACCCCATTGATGATGAGAATGATGTAAGTATGGAAAATGCTGGTTGTACAATTACTTTTATGCCCCTTATTAAATTCTTACTTTCAATTTCAAAAACCAATCTACCAAATTAATTAACAAAAAATTCTCCACCTCAAAATTTTATTTACAAAAAATTATTTTATCCTAAATTAATTGACAAAAAAATTTTCACATTCCAATACAAAAAATTCTCTACCAAATTTAATTTGCTTACAACCCCACAAAAAGTTCTCTTCGCCAAATTATTTCCAAAATGAAAAGTCTTTCGTCAAGTCTAAAACTTGTATTTCACTAAGTTGTAATTTTATACACTCCGTAAGAAAGTATGTATTTCATTTTGTATGTATTCAATAGTTCGATAATTTTTCAAAAATTTTGACAAAAATAAATGACTTTTTTGGAGTTTGATTTATGCTTGCTTTGTTGATTTTTTTTTTTTTTTTTTTTTTTTTTATAATGCCCTACATTTGATATTTATAAATTAAAAAAATACCATGAAAAAAAAAAATAGAAGATACCCGGCCGTTCACCGAATATTCATCGAAACTTCCCATTTTGAGGTTTAATTGCTAAGCGATCGTTTAGTTCCAAACTTTACACGATGTGAAGAAAAGTTAGACGATCGTATAGCAATGGGCGTTGGTCGTTGTGATGTTGAACGGTAAACGATCGTGTACCGACGGAAGCTAAGCGATGCGTTTAAATGCTATACGATACCACTACGCGATCGTTTAGCTTTGGCGTAGGAATTAAACGATAAATTGGATTTGCTAAACGATGGCACCACACGATCGTTTAGCTACTACACGCACTAAGCGATGCAATGAAGTGCTATGCGATAGCGCTGAGCGATCGTTTAGATGTAGAGCTAAACGATCGTGGCATGGGAACTAAGCGACCGTTTAGCTGCGGCGGATACTAAGCAATGACATGAAAGCGCTAGGCGATGGTATTAAGCGATCGTGTAGTTCTATGCAATAGAGCTAAGCGATAGCTAGGCGATGGTACTAAGCGATCATAGCTAAGCGATCGTTTAGTTTCAGCAAACACTAGACGATAGCCTTCAGCGCTACACGATCGACCTTAGCAAGACTTTGAGGTTGGACCGAGAGAGCCAGTTCGACCGATTTTCTCAAGGTTCAATCCAGTTTAGCATCAAAGGGTTTTTGGAGCGGTTTATGCCCTTTATTAAATTCCCACTTTCAATTTCAACCACCAACCTACCAAATTAATTCATATTCTCCAGCTAAAATTAATTTATCCAAAAACCATTAACCAAAAACTTTTCTCACCAAAAATTCAAAAATCCTCCACCAAATTTTTCTTTACAACCCCACAAAAAGTTCACTTCATCAAATTGTTTCTAGAACGAAATTCACCAAGTCCAAAACTTGTATTTCACGAAGCTATAATTTTTTACACTCCGTCATAAGAAGGTATGTATTTTATTTTTGTATGTATTCTCAATAGTTCACTAATTACTGGGAAATTTGATAATGCCCTGCATTTGATATTTATTTATAAATTTATATAAAAAAAATTTAAAAAAATATGTTATTTTTTTATACCCGGCCGGGCTTTACCAAGTAAGAAGCAAAAGAGTTCGAATTACATGGCTGGGCCAGGAGCAAAATAAATGTTTGAATAAGTTAGATTCCTAGTCGCGCTTCACCAGGTTACCCAATCGGGATTCACCGAGCCGACTGGGCGCACACAAAAGAACATGATTCTGTTTTTTTGGCTTGATGGTGGACCTGGCCGGGTGGACCACGGGCCAAAAAATATAATCATGTTTTTTTTAGTTTTTGTTTTTATTTTTATTTAATTGCATTATATTAATACATTTTTTTATATAAAATGTAGGAAAATGTCTCGTGTTTGGATTTGTTTCTGTGGCGTTTGGAATGAAAGAGAAAAGGATTACGATGAAGGAGAGTTGCGGGGGTTTGACATTGAGTTGGGCACGATCTATAATGAATTCCTGACCAAAGATTATAGGATAAGTGGTATAATGTCGGATGAGTATAATATTATTATAAGATGTATACTTCAATTGAGATCCAAAGCCCCTGCATTTGTAATTCGGAATGATGAAGATCTACACACGTTCCTTACATGGGAAGAGGTCTCAGTAATACATCTTTACGTATCCACGCTTCCAAAGTGTTCAACAAACCAAGGATTTCATCCAAAAATTCATATATCCAACGAACTGAAGAAATCCCTAGGCCAGTACAGTGGAAGATGGAGTCAGATAGTCAATTTTCCCCATATATAACCCATCATTTACTTTATCGCCTAGTAATTTGGCGACTCATAACTAACTTAGGGGATGATGCAGATCAAGGTCAAAATTCATATGATTGGATAGTCCATTATAACCTATATTTTTCATGAAATAGATAAATTAGAAGACAACACATCATGATCATCAATGCGTACTTAAAAAAAAAACAAAAAATTATATATAAATATAAATAAAAAAAATGGCCCGGCCCATACGCGGCCAAGTACGGCATCGGGCGAAAATAGAATACGCCTACTCGGTCCAATACCCAGCCGGACCAAATTTTCCGAAACATCCCTACACGGTCCGCCCCTCTACCCAGTTCCCCTCCCCCTACACGACTATCGTCTAGTGTTTGCTGAAGCTAAGCAATCGCTTAGTATCCGTCGCAGCTAAACGATCGCTTAGCTCCATCGTATAGAACATTATTGCGTCGCTTAGCAATTCATGTCATCGCTTAGTATCCGCTGCAGCTAAACGATCGCTTAGCTCCATCGTATAGAACATTATTGCGTCGCTTAGCAATTCATCTATACGATTGCTTAGCTCTGCATCTAAATGATTGCTCAGCGTTATCGCATAGCACTTCATCGCATCGCTTAGCGCGCGTCGTAGCTAAACAATCGTGTTGTGCCATTGTTTAGCAAATTCAACGTATCGTTTAGTTCCCATGCCACGATCGCTTAGCTCTGCATCTAAACGATCGCTCAGCGCTATCGCGTAGCGCTTCATCACAGTGCTTAGCGCGCGTCGTAGCTAAACGATCGTGTAATGCTATCGTTTGGCAAATCCGATGTATCGTTTAGTTTCTACGCCAATTCCCAATACTTCCATGTGTGCCCTCTCTCTACTCAGTGCCCTCCCCCTACCCGGTCGGGCCGGGACTGGGCCAAATTCCAGAATATCCACTTACACGGCCCAGTCATGTACCTGGTTCAAGTGCTTTGAAGCTCGGCCAGGCACCACCTACTCCTACCTGGTTTTGCCCCCTTTCCCCTCGTCATTTCCTCTCTTTCCCGCACCCGGTCGAAATAGACATATGACCCGGGTGGTCTACCACCGGGCACAATTTTCCCCAAATCTATCCCAAAGCAACCTCAAACTTGCCTGCCCGGTCACATATCCGGTCATAATGGTATGAAGCCCGACCGAGCAAGACCGATTTTTGGAAACGTATTTTAGGCTCAAACCTGTTCAGAAAATACCGAACATGATGTTTTTAGGGAAAAAAATAACATTCAACATAGATCTAACATAGATTTCAAATATTCACACAAGAACACCTAACATAAACTAACACATTGAGTGAAAAAAATGAAAATTCATACCTTAGTTGAAAAATCCCAAATGATCTTTAATGAAAAGGAGAATGACAAGGAAATGTAGAATGGGAAGAGTGAAATGGAGTGAGATTGAGGACTTTTGAAACAGAGTGAAAATGGAAAAGAAAAGTGAGAGTTTAGAGGGTTTGAGTGAGTTTTGAAATGTGAAGGGTATTAGGGTAATTTTCATTAATCTTCAAAATTGTAGGGGTAAAAAAAACAAACTTTTAAAAAGGGTCCAAAAGTCAAAATCAAAACTCGAAAAAGATTATTTTTTTCAATCACCCTTCATTAATTGTATTATCCTATTAATATGATGTTTTTTTCGTGTGATATGTACATGACAAAAAGTTGGTCCCTAAACATTAAGGGTATATTTCGAAGTTATTTTAAAATGTCAAAACTTCTTCTGTGTGTGGTTAGCAATGAGGGACAGGTTGGGTACGCAGGATTGGTTGAGGAGTTGAGGTGTGTTGTCAGAGAAAGGGTGTCTTCTGTGTGGGGAGGTGTGGAGTCGCAAGATCATTTATTTTTTGAGTGTGGATTTAGGAGAGAGGTGTGGTCTAGTATATTGCGTTAGTTGGGTTCGACGCATCGGGTGGCTGATTAGGATGTAGAGTTGAGTTGGTTGTGCCGAGTGGGGTTGGGTAAGGGGGTGCGTAGTAAGTTGTTCCGTGTTTTCTAGTGTACTTCCATATACTACATCTGGCAGGAGCATAATCGGCGGCTGCATGGAGGTCGACCGAGGTCGGTGTCTACTCTAGTTCACCTTATGATCTCTACAGTTCGTGCTCGTGCTACTTCCTGGCGGATTGATCTTCTTGGTCTTATCTAGTGTGTGTACGGATGTTTTTTCTTTTTGAACTTCACATTGTTCTCTGGTTTGTTGTAGCTCCTAGTTTGTGGGGTTTTGGGTTCTTTTCTTTATCTTTCACCATGGTGGTTTTCGAGTTTGCATTTATGTGTTGGTTCTGTTCTTATCCTGTTGGTTTTGTTTTGCGTTTTTTGCCCTGTGTTTGCTTGTGCTTTGTTGCTTTGATGCCTTGATCCCGGGCTGTGGGATCCCTTTTGTTGTTGTATAATAATATCACCTATTCTAAAAAAAATGTCAAAATCTTCTTTAACATTTTCAAAATCATCGCGTAGCATGTTTTTAACCATTCAAAATCAATTTTGATGATATAAAAATTGCATTTTAAAATGTGAAATGAAATAAGACAAATATCAATTTAAACCATGAATTTGAGGACTTGTATCAATTTAAACCTTAAACTAATTAATTATATCAATTTAAACCATGAACTTTCATAAGTGTATCAATTTAAACTCTCCCTTATGTTTTCTTTGGATAAACATCGTGTGAGACTTGTAATTTTATCAATTAAATCGCTAAATTTACATAAGCAAATCAATTTAGACTCTCAATTAAGATTTATTGATTATTGCTCATTCAAATTATAATCGTCAATTTTGTTAAATCAACATTATTGAATTCTACACACATATAAGAATTTATACACCGATGATTTTCAAATACAATCCTAACAAAAGTTTTTAATCGATTCACTTATAACAATTTATAAGTTTAATTGAAAAAAATAAATGTTTTGCATGATATTTTTCAACTAAATCTAAAGGAATGTGTAAATTGATACACTTATGAAATTTTAGAATTTAAATTGCTAAATTTTTTAAAGTTCGGAGTTTAAATGTATACAATTATTAGTATGAGATTTAAATTGATATAATTATTAGTTTAAGATTCAAATTGATACAACCCTCAAAGTTGATAGGTATAAATTGATATTTGCCTAAATATTTAATTATATTACCCTAAATTTTTATTATATTAAATTTGAGTGATTAAAGACGTATTTCAGAGTAATTTTGAAAATGATAAAAATAATTTTAACAATTTCAAAATCACTCTCAAACAAATACTAAAGATTGTATTTATGTAATACATGAACTTTGTGCTTATGCTCGATATACATACATATATACGTATGTACATATAAATATACATACATATATATACACGACCATGGGTGCACGAATTTCTCGGGTACACAATTTTTCTTAAAAAAAAATCTTAAAAAAATTGGTTCATTTTAATAAAATTTGCACATTTTCTTCTTTGCCTGTTACCCATTATGAAACTAACTTGTTTATATTTTTTTTTAACAACATGCTTGGAATGAGGTTGTTTAATCTTTTGGAGTTGTAGAGTCATAAGATGTTATGGTTTATTCTAAATAATAATCCCCAACTAAATATTGAGAAAAACAATAAGCTTTTAGAAAATTGCCAACATGACCTTTTTATGAATTCTTAAAAAAAAATGTGTTCATATTAATCAACATTCAAATTTCTTTAATTGACAGTAAACAATCATGAAACTAACTCAGGTTTTTAATGACGTGCTTGAAATGAGTTTGTTTCCTCAAACCATTTATTGAAAGTGAAAAATTGGGTGTTTGGATCACCCAATATGAGTTAGATTGAGGTAAAAATTAACATCTCAATATTTAATCAATCAGCTTTAAATGTTGATAGAGTTGAATTATGTATCTAATCAATTCAACCCAACTCAACTCAAGAACCAATTATTCCTCTCTCAAATATTTCCAATGACTCCATCTCCTAAGGACTACTACTACCTCTCCTCTAACAGAATATTCCGACAACGACAATCACCTTCAGTTGGCGAACTCCAACAACCACCTCTAACGACAATTCCAACGAAGACCACCTCTAGCAGCTAACCTCAATGATAACTTCAGATGACCAACTCTATTGATCATATTTATCTATTAACTCTAATTTCAATAAAGACCACCTCCAATGATCAATTCTGGTGAGGACCATCTCTATTAGAAAACTCCAACGATCACCTTAGCTGATCAACTCTGACCATTAATTCAGACGAAGACTACCACCAACAACTCCATTGAAAAGCACCTCCGACGATTTAACTCCGGATAAGACCATTCTCCAACGACCAACTCTGATGGTCACTTTAGGTGACCAACTCCCACAACAAATTTCGACCAAAAAAAAAAAAAAAAAAGAATTCCACTTCTTGTGCTCAACTTTGACGCCCAATTTCAACAATCATTTTAGGCATCCAACTCCGTCAATCATCTCTATATGTATTAGTTTCTTTTTTCTTTAAAAAAAATTATACGTATTAGTTGCTTTTCATGTTTGAGCATAAGTTAACGTTGAAATACTCAATATTAATGTCGATGTCAATAGATATCACTACAAGGAATCACACTTCTCCCGACGTTGAAATCACCGAAAAATGGTGGAAGAAGCATCTAGACATCCTCTCCCGACGACACAATGATTGTCGGGAGTTTGGTCGGAAGAAATCTGTCGGGAGAAGAACTCCCGATGCTGGAAAAGGGCCCGTTGGGAGTTATGCACGAACTCCCGACGGATAATGTACATCGTCGGGAGTTCCATTAACTCCCAACGGATAGCAGAGCCCGTCGGGAATCTATTACATGCGAAGTTCCATAACTCCCGATGATCTGTTCCACTTGTCGGGAGTTAATGAAACTCCCTACTGCCAACTAATTCGTGGGGAGTTCTTTGCGTCAGGCGTTCCTTCAATGGTTGAATATTGATTTTTAAAATTATTTAATTTGTAATTTGTAGTTTTTTTTTAATTTGATTTGAATAACCTGTATAACATCATTAACCAACTCAAACAGATTCACATAATAAATAAACCAAACAAAACGAAATCAAACTAAGAGAATCTTTTGCATTTAATGACATTAATTTCTTGTTTCATTTAATTACACCCATCTTCATGTCTCCAAATTTATTAACTCCCATTACAAGTTAAAATTCATCTTACTAACAAATTCATTCCATTATTGTGAGCTGGTGGACTTATGTTTGAACACTATGTGATGTATCGTTTTACTTATACATGTGTTGAATATCTCACAAACTAAATAACATACGTGAGTTACTCCTCTCGTTATCAATTTGAATATCCACCTCTTCATGTTTATCTTTTGAGAAAAAACCCTTTAAACTCTCTTAACAAATGAACACACTATTGTCATATCTGATAAGAGAGAACAGACAAGTCTTTCACAAGTACTGCCTTGAATAGTTGATTTAGATTAGCCAAACTGCACTGCTTTATATAATTATTAGAACTCAAGAAAATTTTAGGCTTCAGAAAGAAAACTCATTCAATCATCAACTTCTAAAACTAGTTTCCTATCCATGCTCATCATTAGAGACCATGAGATAACTTTTAAGAAGAGTGATGATTAAATATTCATAGAATTTTCAAAAGAAGTTGTAGTCATATACTCAAACATCATGGTAAATTTGAAAAATATTTGTAATTAGTTTTAGTCAAGCAAGTTACTAAAAGTAAATTGAACCTTTTCTCTCAGAGGAAAAAATTAATTGCGTTGAGAAAAGAATGCTCTGTCCCTGAGGTCGATAGCTTAAATCTCTAACCTTAAGAATTAAAAGAAAAAAAAAACTAAATCCACCAAATTGCAGAAATTGTAACATCCACGACCTGTAATTCACAATAATATTTACAACCCACGAAATTGCATAAATTGTAATGTAATGAAATGGGTCAATCTCAATTAGGGCACAAGGAAGGAAAAAAAATCCTGTGCTAGAAACATTAGATTAATTTAAAGAACAACAAGAGAGATAGATGTTAAATGACAAAAATCA
The DNA here is from genome assembly GCF_009727055.1 of Benincasa hispida. Lineage (NCBI taxonomy): Eukaryota > Viridiplantae > Streptophyta > Magnoliopsida > Cucurbitales > Cucurbitaceae > Benincasa > Benincasa hispida. Next base: position 11,413,446 of record NC_052350.1, read on the forward strand.
AAGTAAGAGTAATTGGATTTCACAGTGAGAGCATTGGTTCTTTGGGAATTCGAACTACAAACGGCAATATAAAAGTGATGGGAAATGAAACAATGGCTTGAATTCACAAAATAAGAGAAATGAAATGAAAGGGATGTGAGGGTTATTTGAATACCTGAATTCGCAAAACAATGGCTTGAGTTTCGACCAACGAAAAAGATAAGGCTATGAAGAAGAGCAAAGGCGAACCTGTTGAAAGCTTGCGAAGGACCGGAGTGGCGAACAAGTTGGCTTGTGAACGACACAGGAGCAGCGAAGAGGTTGGCTAAGGTTTTTCAGATTGAGGAAGAAGAAAGGTTTTTGCCCGATCTGGGTTTTATACCAGATCTCTCGACGGCTATCAAGGACCGTCGGGAGATCCGTAAGGAACTCCTGACGAATAAATTACCGCGTCGAGAGTTACTATAACTCCCGGGTAATGTCCCACCATCGGGAGATTGGACCTATCTCTCGATGGGTCTCTTATGCCGTGAGAGTTATTTCTTACTCCTGACGAGTCCCTTACATCGTCAAGAGAGACCCTATCTTCCGACGACCGATCTCTCGACAACGGATTTAGGCATTGGAGGACTTTCTTTTTCTTGTAGTGTATCTCTAATCTATAGTATATTGTAACTCATGGATATTTATTGAAATTTAGTAATTTCTTTAAAAAAAATTATAACAAAAGATTTTTGAAGTCATAAACTAACATTTTATAATATTGTTGAAGGTCAATTAACTTGATTTTTTTTTTTTTTTTTTGAAAGTCAATTATCCTCACTAGTTAAGGCATGTATATCCTTAAGCCACAAAGAAACATAGGTTTAAAAATATATATTAGACTTGGTAAACTAAACACTTTGAGGTTTATTAAAGTTAAGAAGACTTATTGTCTAATGCTACTGACTTGTAAAATATATTTAAAATACATTTGTCAGTAGGAACTTATAAAATATATTTAAAATTCTTGAGTTTGTAAAAAATTAGAGAAATTGTATATGTAATTGAATAGTTGAACACAAAGTTAAGAAAAAAAATCCATACATTTATACATTTTAGTTAAAAGAAATGCATCAAGCACTCTAAACATATTTAACACTAGAAATACAAACAATTATTATGAATTCAAACAATTATTATCAACTCAATCCTACGCACCAATCACGCCTATATAGCTAATATGACCATTTTTTAAAATTTTATAAATACCTTGCTAGATAATTAATATTGTTTTTTTGAAAAATAAATCTAAAAAATGGATTCGTATGAATCACTCAAAAATGAGTTCATATGAATCAAATAAACATTTTTCAGTACAATAATCTGAAATAAACCAAAATTTGATGGGGGAGAGCTGAAAGTAATATTTAAATCTAAACTAATAGCCATTTTTTTCCATTTACAAAACCGGTAATTTTCGGCCAAATTCAATCTCTTCCGGAGAAGGAAAGGAAAAGTAATAAAAATAAAATAAAATCGAAAGTGAAATTTATAAAATTAAACAGAGAAAGAAAGTAGATCCATCTCAGTCGATCGAACGACGGCGACGAAGCTGAAGACGGCGGCGAAAGCAACAGCGATGAGTCCTCTTTCTTTAACCATCACGGCGGCCAAGTACATGGCTACATCGGCGGTGATCTTTCTCCCCTGTTTGACCAGAACCCGCCGTCGGTTTCCGGTGAATGCCAATAGCACCAACACCGTGATCCACGCCACCATGGTGGCTCTCGCCGCCACCACCGCCACTACGGCGACCGCCAACAACCCCACAATTGGTAGCCATCGACCCATCAAATAATCAGAATTGAAAATGACAAAACAAAAACCTGAAAGCAGCACAAAAATGGCGGACGTTGCCGTCGCCGTCGCCGGTGTCGACATTCTTCTGTCCTTCATTACAGAACAATCTGATCAGAGTATGTGCTCTTTTTGCAACTTTCCAATTATATATATTCTTTTTTTTTTAAATTACTAAATGCGATATTAAATCTTTAATTTTGATTCATTTTCATATTTATTTCAAAGTTGGTGTTTGGAAAGGAATGGGCAGCCATGTGACTGCACATGGGAAGCTCCTCATTATGTGGGGCCAAATATATATATATATATTGTTGGATTAAGGAAGCAAGAAGTGGAAGTAAAACATGATTACTAACCATTCTAATTCATTAATTTTGGCTTCAAACTCAACATGCTCATAAACTAAAAATAGATTATCAACACTAACCTTTGAATTATCTTTGAATAACGAATTCCAGATGCAATCCTCTCTTCCTTTAGATGTGAACCACCACAAGGTCTTCGATTGAGTTGTGAGACACAAAACAAGCTTGAATCAGGAAAAATGGAGGAAAATGACTGGTTTATCAGCCTTTTGAAGAATTGTTCTTCAAACGCTTTTTTAGCAAATTTTGCAACTGTTACATCCTCGATTTTCATTTCAAAACTGAAGTTTATATTGCATGACATTCAAGCAATAAATTTTTTGCATGAATTCCAGCTCAAGCATGAGAATTTGAACTATAAATATAGTGGAACCATGATTGAGCTACTAGCTCGAAGAAATGAGAAAACCTCACTTTTCCAATTTCTAATTTTCCAATTCTTTTCTAATTTTTAAACTTTTCCAAAGTTAAAAAATAACTTTTCAATTTTAATTCTTTAATTAAAATTGAGTTTTTATTAATTTTACAAAAATTAATTCAATAATTAATTTTTCTAATAAAATTAATAATTAATAATTAATTAAATAATTTAATTAATTCTAATTAATTTAATATCAAATATCAAATGAATTAATCACCAATTCTATTATCATAAATCCCTATTCATGAACTTAATATTTAAATATGTCAATTCTCCAATCTTTTGTTTAATTCCAAAATTAAATGTGTAATTATATCATATGTAATTACTAATTCCCTTAGTTCGTATTTGAATGATTCAAATCAACTTATCACGCTACTCTAAGGTTAATCTGTTTGTGAGCTAGTAGGGAGATCTAGTGAACCTACATACCATGGGTTCCAACGATCCGAGATTAATTGGCTAAACTCTTTACACAAAATTAACCCCCATTTGTTAACTTCTGGGTCACTCCATTAAAGCCCGTAGTTGCACTCCCCTCACTGCAGATATTTTTGTCCACTCGATATAACCATGATTAGTAAGTTAACCCTTCATAGGTTGTTTGTAATAACGGTTGGGTCAAAAGGTTGTTTTACCCTCGATATTATCTCTTATTCCTTAAGTCTCACTGATCCTCTAATGAACAATTGGTTTGTGGTCCGATTATTAAACCGAGTCCCTCTCGGACCAATGAGAGAGTGGGGCCCCTTGTTCAAGACCCAGAGTAAGCATTTAAGGGAATAACCTCTCTACTATCCTTGAAAATGGGTAGGAGTGAATTCCATCTTACACCCTATGTCTCCAACTATCTACCCGATCTTACCCTTGAAATGGGAGGCTTATTGAGTCGACACTGTTGAGCCAACCTCACCTATGCAAATCTAAGGATATCTCGAATAAATAGGAGTTCATAGTTAGCTCAGGATTAAGGTCAAGTTACCTAGGTCATTGTTTTGAAATAGTCAGTCTTAAACAATAAACAACGTTATAAAGTAAGAGTGACTTATTTCTTGGTTCGATCTTGCGCAAACTCATTATATAGAATGCCCCCACTTCTTATGTCACTACATGTACGATTTAGGATCACTTCATCTGTAACACTTTACAACTCCTTGTAACTATAAAGTGGGTCGCATCCAATAGTGTTACCAGAATAAGGCACTCAATCTTATTCATATACTATAGATCATTTAGACTATTTACTCGAACATGATCCACTCTTATGTCTCCACATAAAGTTCAAGTACTCATGTAATAGTCATGGATCTTTTAGTTTATTGGATTTATTTCTAAAACGAAATAAGTAATTCATATATTCAATAAAACTTTGAATCAAACTTCAATAACAACTTTATTGAATTACAGAATGGGTTTGTTGTTTACAAACTACGAGTTTTAGGACATAACCCAAAAAATTTCCACTTGGACTAAAACTCTAGTGGTAACATACATATGAATATATAATGTTGAGTTTTAGAGTTTTACGGAGAAATACAATAAACTAGGGCATCACATACCTATGATTTTTCTTTTAGGTATCACATATCCATCCTTAGGTCTCACATACCTATGGGTTGTTCTCCCACTTGCCCTAGGTTATTCAACTCGCAATCCTTGTCGCACTAGATGATCCTCAAACACTTTAACCGAGAGGATTGTTGTAAACACTTTAGTATACTATGGATTTCTTATTAAACTATATAGGGAATGTATCTTATTTTCACAACTCTTAATTTCTGGATATCGTCACCGAGACTTGATGACTTGAGTTTTCACTAAACCCAAATAATGGCTAGGTTTTCATACATTCCTTCCACTGCATCGAGGTAGCCTCAACTCTTTGAGTAAGACACATCTGACCTGTCTAAACAACTTTTGTTACAATGTTAGCTTTGATAAATAACTCTTATTGATATACACTTTCTTTTATGGAATACAAATAATACATGGTGATCTAGTATATTTTTCCAGAAACTTTGGTATTTTGTCAATACAAACACTTGATTTTCATCTTCTTGAAAAATACACTACTTTTGGGTTGCCTACAAATAGACATGTTATTTGAACGACATTCCAATACTTAAGGTTTTGACACTAACACATGTGTCGATCTATTATCTAGATTTCTGAATTATGTAAACATATTTTACATATATCTTTTATGAGATCTCCACATCTTATATGGAGTTTCAGAAAATACCTTAAAATTGGAATGATGTTCAAAACAATTAAGGCAACTAGGTGTAGAGAGTTTTCACTGGATTTCATGTTCTATCAAAATAGCGCTAGAAATCTCAAACTCTCTATATTCTCTGCTTCGATCCAATCAAAGTATTTTGAGTTTATTTTACCTAATAAGTTTTATACATCTTGAACTCTTCAATTGTTCTAAACTTATTACTCAAGTTAAATAACTTTTTGCTTTTATTGATTTCCAACCGTTTGTAAATATCTAAATATTTGCAAATAGCTCTTAACTTAGTTGTTTTTAATAGAAGTTGCTTTAGGGTAGACAAATACAACTTTCGCTAATGAACATTTCATTTATAAAAAAAGGTTTATACAATATGTTCTTTACAAAAGATAAAATAAATTTTATTATAATAACAAAAGTAAACAAGTTTATCTTCTGTTAGCAATTCCAACATCTTCCACTGGTCATTTTGAGAAATTCTCCCCTGTTCAAAACTTAGAGTTTTTCAAGGAACTAGTTTCCTTGTCTTGCTTTCTCTACTCTTTTCTCCGCAAGGTATTATGGGAGTTTCTCTTTTAGTGCCCTTCTTCACCGTAGTGGAAACATTTTCCTTGCCATTTCTGCCAGCAGGTTTCTTTTTCCCTTTCCCTTTGTTCTTCTTTACTGGAATACTCTTATTCCTTGAAGAATAAGCTGAAGGAAATCGGATTCGAGATTTCCATGAGTAGTAAAAAAAGATTATTCCAAATCATAACCATGAATGAACATTACATTTACAGTCGACTTCCAAACAAGCGGTTATACAATTCAAAGATAAATTACAGCATGAATAACAACAAATGCACAAAGGAAAAAACTGTACGAATAATTGAAGATTCATCTCCACACTCCTTTATGCACGACCAATCGAACAACAAAAACTTTGAACGCTCGATCTACACGACCGCAACATAGCAATGAACACAGCACGAATACTTCGCGCTCATCCTCAACGATCGCCTCGACCACAAACTCCTTAGCAACAGTACGAACGACCTCCAGAAAACCTCGACGGTGTCAAGTTGAGTATGACACCACCAACAAGGCTACCTTGGTATTCTCGGTGTGAGAATCCAGAGGGTGGGCTCTTTCGGACTTGGATTGAGGCAGACGAAGGAGGAAACATCGATCGTGTACACGACTGGGCAAGTGGGAGATGGCAGAGACCTATCGTATAGGCCGATGCTCAATCGTTTAGCTAAAGCTATGCGATCATTTAACTCATCGTTTAGCTCGGTCTGTTACCTACAGACATTACACGATCGTTTACTGTGAGATCGTTTACTGTGGGTAAACGATCGTCTAGCAAAACTATGTGATCGTTTGGTAATTACTGTGCAATCATTTAGCTCACCCTAGCCGTCGTTTAGTAAATCCGTATTTACTTGACGAATACGTGAGTTTCTTTTGCGTGAGAGAGAAAACTCAAAAAAACTTTTTACGAAAACTTTTCTGCGTTTGTAAATCATACTAAAATTAGGAAAACCATTTTCCTTTTAACTTGCGGTTACCATGAATCCAATAACCACCTATTCACTTGGTTATTAAAGAAAAAGAATTAGTTATCCAATAATTAATATTATTATAAATATAAATGATAACCAACTTATCATACTATATTTATAAACTATAGTTTTAATATTTCATCTCATGAAACATATAAACCATAGTTCTTTTTATATTCCATGGTATTTAATGTAAATTCTTCATTTACATCAAATCCTCCACTAAATGTATCTCATACATCATACCGATATATTCATATATAAATCAAAATACCTCTTGTCAATTTGAACATTTCAAATCAACACCAAGAACTGATATTCAATGAATCCATTGAGCTACCAAGGAAACCTTATGGATCTGCAGCTCGAAGCTCCAACTGCACGTGAATAACTGACTAAACTCTTTAGTCACGAGAACCACCATCCGTTAATTGCCAGAGACTCCACTAATGACGACAGCTGAACTCTTCTTACCACAGATATATTATATGTCCATCTTAACCAATCAGCAGTGCGACAACCTTTCACAGATCGCTCGTAAGTAAGCTGAGCGCAGTAACCGTTATGCCCCTGTAGTTACATCTGTCTCCTTAAGTACCACTGATCCCTCTAATGAACATAAGTCATAGTCCTACTATGACTAAGTCTTCTTTTCCAAAGAGAAGTTGTGGGTCACTATGTTCAAGCCCCGGAATCAGCCCTTAAGGGAGCAATCTCTCTACTTATCCCTGCTTCGGGAAATGATTGAATTCCATCTTGTGGATTGAGTTCCCAGCTCCCAGATCAGATAAGTCCCCAAAAATGTAGGCATGTTGAGTTGGCAATCTGGCCACTCTCACCCATACTAATCAAAGGACCGTCCTCAAAGGCAGGAGTTTCCAAAACACTCAGGATTGAGGTCGTATCACCTATGGTCCTATGGTCGTTTAGGTGAGATGTAAGTCTCTAGTATCAACGGTGTTATATACAGAGTCTAGTCATCTCATAGTATAGATGTTATACAAACTTTTCATATAGGACACCCCCGTTCGCACGTCTTCACATGAATGGTTAGGATCTACCATCTGTAGTAGTTTACAACACTTGCAAACTTTTACAAAGTGGGTCGTATCCGTAGTGTCATCAGGATTAGGTATCCCACCTTAATCTTTATACTACATACCTATTTAGGTTATCACTTAAGACATGATCCACTTGTATATCATATATACATGCTTAAGTTCACATAAGATAACCAAGAAGCTTTGTTTAATGGATATGAGTAAATGCCAGAATTAAATAACACTTATTTTATTCATTAAACAATGTGTATCTTTACAAAACAATGAGACTCTAGGAGAAGTAGGACACCAATCCCAATATAATCAATATCAGGCCTTTTAGAGGACGATCCTCTTTTTTCTATCGTAGTAACATTTACCTCTGCTTCAAGTCCTTTTGCTTTCATCATGGTCTGGTAAGCCTGAAGCTCATTGAGAAGCGTAGTCAAGTTATACACTATTTTATTTATCAGTGCGTTCATACAGAATTACAAAAATTTCTTTGGAAGAGATTCAAGAATAAAACCAACTTGACTCTTCTCATCAACGATAACACCATTTACTTCTACCAAGTTGAAATGGACCATCATGTCTAGGACATGTTCACTAACAGAGGCCTTTTCTTTCATACGGCAGTTGTAAACGTATTTAAAAGCATCATGCCTCAGGGAGAAGGACGGTTGTCCAAACATGTCATGCAGAGATTCCATAATCTCCTTGGCAGTACTCATGCTCTCATGTTTCTTAGTCAATACATCAAATATGCTGGCAAGAATATAGGCACGACCTTTCTCATTAGCCTTGATCCATCTGTCGTATGCATCCTGAACATTTCGGTTTGCATTTGAGCTAGGAATGGGAGGACATTCCTCTGTTAAAACGAACCTCAGGTCATCTGTCACCAATATTGTATTTAAGTTTGATTTTCACGTAGCATAGTTATCCCCAGTAAGTTTATCAAAAGCCAATAGTTATACTAAAGAACTCGTCATTCTGAAAATATAAACAAATTTTATCAGTTTATCAGTGAATTGCTTTTAAACTCAATCATGTTCTAGCAAAGTAATAATGTACCCAAAAATCATTTTTTTGCAACAATATTATAGTGATTCAAAATAAGTGCTACCGAGGGGCAGTCAAATACTCTTTCACTAAAGCAAGATATTCTTGACTAAATACTTATCTCCAAAATAGCGCTAGGTTTATCCAATTATTAGGTTTATATTTGGATTTAACCTATGATGTCTAGGTGATAAACCCATTTTAAAACCTCACATAGCTCACGTATTGCTCATAAAACTGGTTAACAATGCTCAATTCTTCAGCCATTGATAACGGGCAGAAATGCATGTTATTACAGTGCTAAGTTATAAAATAATGCAGGTTTGCATTGATAAAAATATACATTCTTGCGTCCAAAAGCATTAAGTTTACAATATTACGGTCGCATGCGTCCATCGCATGAAAACAGTTAACTTATGTATTTTTGTGCAGAATATGCGTTGACGCAAGGTGGAAAATGCGATCCAAAGAAATCAACGGTCGAGCGCATTAAAAGATTGTGTTACCACAAGGCTATACGGTGATTTGCGCTCGCAAATATCTACTCAAGAAGGTCGTGTAGAGCCGGCGCAACTTTGGTGGGAGCATCTGGATGAAAAGCATAATAAATCACGATGGGATAAAAAGTTGATGACGGTCGATTCTGAATTAAGTTGACAAGCCGTTAATGAACTACTGTAGCAAGTACACTCAACTTTTCGGTGACAAATATTTGGTGCATCAGACAGAGAATTAATGTCATCCCATCAGTACAATCATACGAGAGAAGAAGCCTTTCACCCCAAAGCTCTATAAATACCAGAGGCCACCTTCAGAAAAGGAGTTGGTCTAGTTCGACAATTAGATAATTTTTCCCTTTAGATAGAAGTAGCCTTGTTTTTAGTTTTTCTTTTATTTAGAAGATGGAAGCGAGGGAAGTGAGATTGTACCGAGGGATCGTTTCAGTGAACTTGGAAGAGTATGGAAGTGTCGAGATCAGAGAGAGGGCCAACTTCTGCGGAAGCAGGAACATCTTTTGAACAGAATAGAGTTAACAATGTAAAAGCCTTGGGAAGCAAGGGATTGCTACCAGGCTCTCTATCCTTATCTTCCATTGTCATTTTGTACTTTGAACTTATCTATAGAAATGGAATTTACTTCTTTATATTTGTTCACTCTCTATTTATTACGCATGAGTAGCTAAATCTATCGAATGGGTTGAGAAGCACTTAGCTAGCATAACTGGGGATCTTCATTCTATGCGATTATCTTGTATTATGTATATGTCATTCGTTCATTAGAGATACTCGGGAGGGTAGTCTAAGGATAGAATCTAGGCTTGAAAAAGTCAGGTTAGAATCTAGGCTCGGGAGAGTCAGATTAGAAACGCATAATCAAGAGATAGGAGCTTAGGAATAAGCACTGTTTGTTATTAACGCATCGCATGCATCCTTGAGATAGGTTATGATTGTATGCGGCCACCTTGTCTTTGTGTGCATCTTGCATCATCGCATAGGTAAAAAGTAGAGACTTAGGAATAAGCTCTATGGACATTATCGTATTCATCACATGCGTCCTAGAATTAGGAGTTACCACATTTGCATTGGAAAATGATTTGTTGTCGCATGAGTGTAGCATGATTGCATAGTTTGAACACATTCTCGGGAAACGCTAGCTAAAGACCTTCTCAACCCATTCCTCCGCATACTCAGTGTATCTGCCACATAATCAATCTTTTCTCAAATTCGCCGCATACTTTTTACACCGCAAACAACAACCCAACAACTCTTTGATTTATTGGTTACCACAAAGTCATCCTAAAAATTATTACCGCATATTGTTTTCCTTAGTCCCTGAGTTTGACCCTAGACTTACCAGAAAACTCAGCAGGATTTATACTTGGGTTCTACTGAGAAAACTTGTTGCACAACGCATTTTCCATCACCACAATTTCCTTTCATTCCACCACCGCAACCCCTTTCATTATTTCACCACATAAAATAACGCATCAAGTTTTTGGTATTGTTGTCGGGGACTTCGGAAATTCAGTGTGCTAATAGTAATTTTTCTGATTTCTTTGTAGCTTTCAATCTCTGGCGCATTACGACCCAGAGATTGAAAGAACGTTTCGATGAATACTGAGAGATAACCGCCAACAACAACCATAAGAGAAAGATAATATGGTGGAGCAACCTGGAAACAGGGCACCAAATGAAAACAATGTCATGGAAAATCCAATCCTACTGGCAAATGATCACAATAGGCCCATTCGAGACTATGCATCGCCCAACCTCTACGATTTCTCCCCAGGAATCATGAGGCTTGCTCTTGATGGATCTCGATTCGAAATGAAATCGGTGATGCTGCAGATGATCCAGACTGTTGGACAGTTTGGAAGAAGGCGTGGCAAGGACCCGTACACCCACCTCCGGAGCTTCATAGAAATCTGCAACACTTTTATGTTCCCAAATATCTCCACCGAAGAAGTTCGACTAACTTTGTTTCCATTTTCTTTGTGTGATCAGGCGTGAAAATGGGTGTACTCTCTCGAACCGAGGGAGATTACTTCTTGGGAATAAGTGGTAGAGAAGTTTATGAAGAAATATTTCCTACTAACTGAGAATGCCAGGAGAAGGAAATTAATAATCAATTTTGAATAGGACATGGATGAATCGCTCAGCGATGCTTGGGCGAGGTTTAAGAGGCTGATAAGAGGCTGCTCGCACAATGGATTACCAGACTACTTGCAAATGGAGATCTTTTATCACGGATTAAACCTTGCTTTATAAACCGCTGCCAATGCAGCAGCCGCTGGAGGTCTGCTAGACAAAACGTATGACGAGGCCAAGAACATCCTTAATCGCATCTCTAAAAATCACAAGGACTGGAGAGAGAGCAATCAAAGATTGAGAATAAAAGATAGTGACGCAAACAATGGTGCTATCGTATCACTTCAAAGTCAGATGACTGCGATGATGAACTTGATACAGGGAATCGCAACCAATAGCCCAACAACGCATAGTGGGCAAGTGAATGCCTTAAACGATGCTTTGATATCAATTGTTGGATTAAGAAAGCAAGCAACGGAAGCAAAAACAGGATCTTTAAGTATTCTAATTCATTAATTTTGGCTTCAAACTCAACATGCTCATAATCTGGAAACAAAATTTCAACACTAACCTTTGAAGTACCTTTGAATCACGAATTCCAGTTGCAATCCTCCCTTTCTTTGGATGGGAACTACCATAAGGTCTTCCCTACTATTCTCTTGGTGCCTTAGATTGAGTTGTAGGAATCAAAACAAGCTTGAATTAGGAAAAATGGAGGAGAAGGATTGGTTTATCATCCTTTTAAAGAACTGTTCTTCGACGCAATCTTTCAGCAAATTTTGCAACTGTTGCATCCTCGATTTCCATCTCAAAACTGAAGTTTATATTGCATGACATTCAAGCAATAAACCTTCTTCATGAATTCTAGCTCAAGCTTGAGAATTTGAGCTGTAAATATAGTCGAACTATGTATAAGCTACTAGCTTGAAGATATGGGAAAATCTCACTTTTACATTTTCTAATTTTCCAATTTTTTCCCAATTTTTTCCCAATTTTAAAACTTTTCCAAAATTAAAAAATAGAATTAAAATTGAGTTTTTATTATCTTCACAAAAATTAATTCAATAATTAATTTTTCTAATAAAATTAATAATTAATAATTAATTAAATTATTTAACTAATTCTAGTTAATTTAATATCAAATATCAAATTAATTAATCATCAATTCCACTATCATGAATCCTTATTCATGAACTTAATATTTAAATCACATTTAAATATTAATCTATTCTCCAATCTTTTGTTTAATTCCAAAATTAAACATGTAATTCTATCACATATAATTACTAATTCCCTTAATTCGTATTTGAACGATTCAAATCAACTTATCACACTACTCTAAGATAATCCATTTGTGAGCTAGTAAGGGGACCTAGTGAACCTACAGATCATAGGTTCCAACAATCCGAGATTAATTGGCTAAACTCTTTACACTGAATTAACCCTCATTCTTTAACTACCGGGTCACTCCACTAAGGCCTATAGTTGCACTCCCCTCACTGTAGATATATTGTGTCCACTCGATATTACCTCTTGTTCCTTAAGTTCCTTCACAGGTTGTTTGTAATAACGACTGGGTCAAAAGGTTGTTTTACCCTTGAGATTACCTCTTGTTCCTTAAGTTCCACTGATCCTATAATAAACAATTGGTTTGTGACCCGATCATCAAATTGAATCCCTCTCGGGCCAATAAGAGGGTGGGTTTCCTTGTTCAAGACCCAGAGTTAGCACTTAAGGGAACAACCTCTCTACTAACCCTAAAAGCGGGTTGGAGGGAATTCCATCTTGCACTCTATGTCCCTAGCTATCTATTCGATCTTACCCCTAAAATGGGAGGCTTATTGAGTCGGCGCTATTGAGCCATGCTCACCTATGCAAATCTAAGGATAATCCGAATAAACAGGAGTTCATAGTTAGCTCAGGATTAAGGTCAAGTTACGTAGGTCATTGTTTTGAAATAGTCAATCTTAAACAGTAAACAACGTTATAAAGTAAGAGTGACTTATTTCTTGGTCCAATCTTGTGCAAACTCATTGCATAGGACACCCCCACTCCTCATGTCACTACATGTACGAATCAGGATCTCTTCGTCTGTAGCACTTTACAACTCCTTGTAACAACTACAGAGTGGGTCGCATCCGATAGTGCTACCAGAATAAGACACCCAGCCTTATTCATATACTATAGATCACTTAGACTATTTACTCGAACCTGATCCACTATTATATCTCCACATAAATTCCAAATACTCATGTAATAGTCATGGATCTTTTAGTTTATTGAATTTATTTCTAAAACAAAATAAACAATTCATATACTCAACATAACTTTATTGAATCAAACTTCAATAACAACTTTATTGAATTACAGAATGAGTTTATTATTTATAAACCATGAGTTTTAGAATATAAAACCCAAAATATATATAAATACAAACTTATAAAGTTGGTGAGCCAAGTTTCACGGTCGTATTCTCCAACCGTGCAGAACAATGATTCACCTGTGATCATGGACAGCCTTAAGGGATGCTTAAATTCCAATTCACGTTTTGCTCGACTATTTGAACCTCCGTCGGACCTTAGGCAAGGTTAACCTATCCTTAACCAAACTGAACTTAATTCGTCCATACACAACGCCTGTGTGCTTCTAGCCGACTAATGAACTTAATTTTCCCTCATGTGTGCTTCTAGCTGACTTTCCACTACACGAGGCTAAGGTCATCACAATGCAACATCGCATCTCTCTTCTGAAGGAAATCAGACATGAGGATTTCCATGAGCAGCAGAATGATCGTTCCAAATTCCATTCAATATTGAACAAATACAATTACAGTCAAGAAATGGAAACTAACAGGTCATGCACAATACGAAATTACAACATGCTTTAATATAATCAAGGGCTAAAGTATCATAACTTTGAAGACTCGTTCTTTAAACTCCCTCAATCACGAATGCTCGAACACAACGACCGCAACAGAGTACAATCAACAGCAACCACCAAACGAACAACACGAACACACAATGAACGGCCTCAAAAACCTCGAACTCAGTCAAGTTGAGTGAGAACACTACCACAATGGTTACCTTGGTATTCTCGGTGTGAGAATCCAGAAGTGTGGGCTCTGTATGGACTTGGTTAGATGAAGGGACTGGAGGAACAACAATCATGTAGATGATTGAGCAAGTGAGAGATGAGAAGTGTCTATCGTATAAATGAATACTCAATCGTGTAGAAGAAGGCAGCCTATCGTATAGACAATGCCCTGTGATCGTTTAGCTACGACTAGTTGAGTGAACTATCATATAGTAACACTCCACGATCGTTTAATCTCTCTATCAGCTATCATTTAGTGAAACAATTTCACATAATAGTCTTTCCGTGAGTTTCTTTCCGAAAGAAGCAACGCTCCTAAATTTAGGGGAAAAAATTCCTTTTATCTCACAGTTACCATAAAACCACCAATAACCTCCCACTCAATTGGTTATTAGAGAAAAAGAGATAATTATCCAATAATTAATATTATTATAAATATATATGATAACCAACTTACCATATTATATTTATAACCTATAGTTTTAATATTTCATCTCATGAAACATATAAACTATAGTTCCTTTTTCTATTTTATGGTACTTAATGTAAATCATATTTACATTAATCCTTCACTTGATGTATCTCATACATCACACCGATTATATCATATATAATCAAATTTCCTCTTGTTAATTTGAACATTTCAAATCAACACCAAGAATTGATTCTTAACTTGAATTCATTGAGCTACCTAGGGGACCTTATAGACCTGTAACTTGAAGCTCCAACGATACGTGAATAACTGACTAAACTCTTTAGTCACAGGATCCACCATCCGTTAACTGTCCAACACTCCACTAAAGACCGACAGCTACACTTTCCTTACTACAGATATATTTGTGTCCATATCAACCAATCAACAGTACGATAACCCTTCACAGATCACTCGTAAGTACAACTGAGCCAATTTACCGTTTTTCTTTTTTAGTTACATCTAACTCATTAAGTACCACTGATCCCTCTAATGAACATAAGTCATAGTCCCTCTCTGCCAAAGAGAAGTTGTGGCCACTATGTTCAAGACCCAAAATCAGCCTTTAAGGGAGCAATCTATCTACTTACCCCTGCTTTCGGGAAGGAGTGAATTCCATCTTGTGTAACTTGAAGGAAATCGAACTCGAGATTTTCATAAGTAGTGGAAATAAGATCATTCCAAATTACAATCATGAATGAACATTACAAATTACAGTTGTATACAAAACATGTGATTTTGCAATCAATACAGAAATTACAGCATGAACAGCTATAAATGAACAAGGAAAAAAACTCTACGAACATTTCTATTCCATGTTATTTAACGTAAATCTCATTGACATGAATCCTCCACTAGATGTATCTCATACATCATACCGATCATATCATATATGATTGAATTACCTCTTGTCAATTTGAACATTTCAAATCAACACCAAGAACTGATCCTCAATTGAATCCATTGAGCTACCAAGGGAACCTTATGGACTTGTAGCTCGAAGCTCCAACTGTATGTGAATAATTTATTAAACTCTTTAGTCACGGGATCCACCATCCGTTAACCGCCAGGCACTCCACTAAAGACCGACAGTTGAACTCTCCTTACCACAGATATATTATGTGTCCATCTTAACCAATCAGTAGTGCGACAACCCTTCACAAATCGCTCGTAAGTACAGCTCGGTCAATAACCGTTATACCCCTATAGTTACATCTGTCTCCTTAAGTACCATTGATCCCTCTAATTAACATAAGTCATAGTCCTACTATGACTGAGTCTTCTCTCCCAAAGAGAAGTTGTGGCCACTATGTTCAAGCTCCGGAATCAGCACTTAAGGGAGCAATCTCTCTTTTTATCCTTGCTTCGGGAAATGAGTGAATTCTATCTTGTGGATTGAGTTCCCAGCTCCCAAATCAGACAAGTCCCCAAGAAGGTAGGCATGTTGAGTTGGCAATCTGGCCACTCTCGCCCATACTAATCAAAGGACCATCTTCAAAGGCAGGAGTTCCCAAAACACTAAGGATTGAGGTCGTGTCACTTATGATTTTTTAGGTTAGATGCAAGCCTCTAGTATCAACGGCGTTATATACAGAGTCTAATCATCTCGTAGTCTAGGTCTTATACAAATTCTTTGTATAGGACAACCCCGCTCGCACGTCTCCAGATGAATGGTTAGGATCTACCATCTGTCGCAGTTTACAACACTTGCAAACCTCTATAAAGCGGGCCATATCCGTAGTGTCACCAGGATCAGATATCCCACCTTAATCATTATACTACTGACCTATTTAGGTTATCACTTAAGGCATGATCCACTTGTATATCACATATACATGCTTAAGTTCATATAAGATAACCAAGAAGCTTTGTTTATTAGATATGAGTAAATGCCAGAATTAAATAACACTTGTTTTATTCATCAAACAATGTGTATCTTTACGAAACAAAGAGACTCCGGGAGAATTAGGACACCAATCTCAACAATCTCCCACTTGTCCTAATGAATCGGATTAATGGATATTTTGAGTTCCCAGCTCCCAAAGCAGATAAATCCCTAAAAAGGTAGGTATGTTGAGTTGACAATCTGGCCACTCTCACCCATACTAATCAAAGGACTACCCTCAAAGACAGAAGTTCCCAAAACACTCAGGATTAAGGTCATGTCACCTATGGTCATTTAGGTGAGATGTAAGTCTCCAGTATCAACGGTGTTATATAAAGAGACTATTCATCTCATGGTCCGGTCTTATACAAAGTCTTGGTATAGGACACCTCTACTCGCATGTCTCCACATGAATGATCAGAATCTATCATCTGTAGTAGTTCACAATATTTGCAAACCTCTATAAAGCGGGTTGTGTCTGTAGTGTCACAAGGATCAGGTATCCCTCCTTAATCCTTATACTACAGACCTTTTTAGGTTATTAATTAAGGCATGATCCACTTGTATATCTTAAATATATGTTTAAGTTTTCATACAATAATCATGGAGCTTTGTTTATTGGATATGAGTAATTGCAAAATAAAATAACTCTTATTTTATTCATAATAATGTGTACAATTTATAAACTACGAGACTCTAGGAGAATTAGGACACCAATCCCAACATCTTCGTCATCTTCGTTCCCAACAACATATCCTTTATACTTCTACATCACTTTGGAACTTCACTAGGATGAGTTCTAACCCTTCGTTGGGCTAAAACAGGCTTATAACCCTTTATTGGGGCTTACCGGGTGACTTAGACACTTAACGAGATTTTCAAGACATAACGATGCTTACTGAGTTCTACCGACCTACTTCAGTGCCTACCAGACTTCTATTGGCCTAATGGTCACCTACCGAGCCTTACCGAGCCATTACAATGCATATCGGGACAACTCGGGCAAGTATCAGGCCAATCGAGAACTATCGAGTCCCACTTATGCTTTAGGATTCCATCTCGAGTGTCGGGATGTCATCAGCTTTCTCTCTTCTTTTCGGGCATGCTTATCGAGAACCATCATCAACCTACCCATGGGCAATAATCCAACTCGGAACTTCTCGGACATCCATCCATCCGGACATAATCGAGACTTAGACCCATCCAAGTCTATGTCGAATTAAAACGACATACCGGTGCTATATCAAACCTCTGGCCCATGGGAAAGGGCGTAATTCCAGAACACCCATGTCGTCCAACACTGTCCATAAAATCCCATTCTCGATGGAAGACGTCCATGCTCGCCCATGTCATGACACACGCATGTGCCATAGGGTAGCTCACTTAAGCCACAAGGCCCAGGGGTGGTGGAAAGCTGACACCATGCCTCCTCGTAAAGTGCATTCTGAATATTTTTCTCTTTTCCACCCATGCATATGAAATGTGGCAAATGGTCACTCACCAACGTAGAGCGCCCATCTATGAAGGGAAACCGTTGAAGGTCCCTGTGTGGAAGCGGGGGTCGTTCCCAATTTTAATTTTTTACAGAACTTTAAATTACAGAAACAAAACAGTTATACATTATCAAACATTAATTACAACATGCTTTTTGGGAATAAATTAGGGAAGAAAATGACGTACCCTTGTAGTCATTTCTTCATGTATTCCCTCTTGATCACGATCTCTTTAGTTCCCAATTCGAAATTACCAATTGGGCACCACCATTTGAGAATCCTCTAGTATTCTCTTTAGGAATTAAGAATTCAAGCAAGAGTTGTGGGCTTGGTTGACTTGCTTGAATTCTTGGAAGAGGGAAAAGAGGAAGGAGAGGCATTTTCCCAGAAAACATTTCTCTGTTATCCACAACAAGAAGATGGAGAGTGTTCCAAAAAAACTTTTACTCACGCCTGCACGTGATGTTTAGAGAAAATTAAAGAAAATGGAGTTGTAGCTACCTCTCTTTAATTAAAATTTAATTTAATTTAAATAATATATATATATAATAACTAGCTTATTATATATATATACTATATGTTATATCAAATATAACACATAACCTATAGTTTTATTTTGTATCAAATATAATATAACCTATAATTTCATTTTCTCTCAACAATGCATGAATTAATTAATTAGGGAATATAACCTTAATTTGAATTGCTAAAATTAATTGAGAGAATTAATTATATATGATATAATTAATTTAAATTATTTATATGTGATATAATTAATATAATATATTTGTTACATTATAATATAAAGTTTATTTTGAGAGGAATTAAATATTTGAATAAGATTCAACTACTAATTATATGTATTGGATTCATATAATTAAATTTAGTATAAATGTTATTTATATTAAATACCACAATTGATTGAGAGAATTCAAACTATAGGTTATATTGTATTTGATACAATATAAAAACTATAGGTTATGTGTTATATTTGATATAACATATAGTTTAATATATATTATATGATAAGGTAGTTATTGTATATGTATATATTAAATAATTTGTTAAATTTAAATTTATAGGAGGAAGTTGTAACTTCCCTCCCCCCCCCCCCCCCCTATTTCTCTTAATCACTCAGAATCGTGGAAAATTTTTGGGAGTTTTTTTTTTTACGATTTATTCATCTTCTTCACAAGATAACACAGACTCTGCGTGATTTTTTTTTTTATCTCCCAACGTAATTGTTCCAAAGAAATTTTTCTCTCTTAAAATTCTCTCCATTTCCCAAAAATTGACAGAACCCACACCTCCTGTTTGATTCTTTACCCAAAGGAGAATATAGAGTTACCTTATGGTGGTGGCCATCTTGAATTGTTGTTTTTGCTTCAAGGAGAATTGGAGAGTTTATGATCATTTGGAAGGGATTTTGTGAACATTTTGGCTTCAAGGGTATTTAATTTCTAACCTTTCTTCCTCCTCTAAAAAGCATATTGTAAAATTATGTTTATAATGCATAATTTATATTCTCTGTATTTTAATTCTCTAATTTTGAAAATTGGGAACGATCCCTACTTCCGCAGTTGACCTCAAGGGTCTTTCAATTATATCATGATTTTCCCAACGCATGCTTTAAAATGAATGTTGATGTCATGATCCATGTTTTATTGCATGATGAAATTGATTAAGTATATTCTATGTTTTACAGGGCACCATGCGTTGACATGAAACTATGAGGTATGATTATTTCAAATATACATATTCTGTATATGTTCTTAAATGTTCAAATGTTTGTGCCTTGTACAAACCCTACATCAATGTTGGTACCAAAGGTATGGTAAGGTACCCAGATTACAATGATGATAGGGATCCTCGACACTAAAGGTATGGTAAGGTGGTCAGGACTCAATCTAGTTTTACATGCACTTATGACTATATTATCAACGTTGATAAGATCGAGCAAAAGAGCTCTCTCTCAACTAAGTTAGTAGGGATTGAGCAAAAGGGCTCTTCCACATGTTCAGATAGTGGAATAGGAGAGTTTTAGAAAGATGTTTATAAATTATTCCAGGGTTTCTCTTCTTTTACATGATGTACTCTTATGATTTTAGTTCTCTTTAAAAAACCTTGAATATGTTTTAATAAATGCTTCTTGGTAAGCATGTTTATGTTAACTATGATTTAAAGTATATTTTATTTAGGACAGTCACTCACTGGACTTTCCAACTCACTTTTTAAAAATGTTCTCCTCCCCAGATAGTGGTCGACATCCCGAGACTTAACAGTTCTGCCAGTCAGTCACTTCTCAGACCCTCAGGAAGATTGCAGTTTAGGTGACTCATAATGTTTTGTTATTGGTTCTTATGTCCATGTCAGGGGTGGGAAGACAAAGTGGAATTTGTGTCGTATTTAAGTTTAATTCCCGAATCTGTTGTGTATATTGATGTTGATATTTCTTGTTAGCAGTAAATTATATATTTAAAGTTGTTGTTGAAATTATGTGTTAAGTTCTAGAGAATTATAAACTGCTAATCAGGTTCATCAAGTGCTAAAATTATTAGTTTCCAAGAGATTGTTGGCTGGCTATCAGAAGAGGGTTGGCAATTGCAGTCTTTGTTGGGGTTGATGCCCTAAATCTTGTCGGTCCTGTAGTTTGTAGTTGTAATGTACAAACAATTTATTTATTTAATAAAATATGAGATGTTTTATTCGACATTTAGTAGCATTAACTCACAAAACCAATAAACTAACGTCCAAGGTTTATGTAGAAATATATAGGTGGATCATGTTTAAGTGATAACTTAAATAGTCTGTAGCAGATGGATAAGACTAGATACCTTATCCTGGTGACACTACGAATACGGTCCACTTTGTAGATATTACAATTGTTTTAAAGTGCTATAAATTACCTGATCCTGACCATTCGTGTGGAGACATGTGAGCGGGGGTATTCTATACAAAGGGGTTTATATAAGACCGGACCGCGAAATGATTAGTCTCATTATATGATACCATTAATAATATAGACTTACATTTCACTAGGATGACCATAGATATGAAGGAAATCGAACACGAGGATTTTCATGAGCAGCAGAAAGATCATTCCAAATTACAATCGTATATGAACTTTACAATTACAATAGAAAAACAGAAACATACGGTTATATATTCATTACAGAAATTACAGCATGAAATACATAAGATTAAGGACAAAAGCTACACACTTTTGTAGACTCATTACCAAGCTCCTTGATCACGAACACTCAAACACAGCAACACCCGAACGCTCGTCCAACATGACCACTACACTGCACGAACACCGCACACTCAAACTTGGCGATCACCTAGGTCACGAACACCCCGAACAACACAAACGGCCTCCACAGAACGTCGATGGTATCGAGTTGAGTATGACACCACCAAGAAGGCTACTTGGTATTCTCGGTGTGAGAATCCAGAGGGTGGGATCTGTGTAAACTTGGTTTGAGGCAGAAGAATGAGGAAATAACAATCGTGTAAATGATTGAGCAAGTGGGAGATGGCAGAATCTATCGTATAGGTCGATGCCCAATCGTTTAAGAAAAACTAAGAGATCGTCTAGCAAAAGTTATGCGATCATTTAGTTCATCGCTTAGTTAAGTGTATGTCGCCTACAAACACTCCACGATCGTTTACCTTGTCCAAGTTGTCGCTTAGTAAATCCTATTTACTTGACAACTTTCGTGAGAATTTTTCTGAAAGAGGAAATCTCAAAAAACTTTTTTTTACAAAAACTTACTAAAATTAGGAAAGCATTTTCCTTTTATCTTACAGTTACCATGAAACTACCAATAACCTACTACTCAATTGGTTATTAGAAAAAAAGAGATAATTATCCAATAATTAATATTATTACAAATATAAATGATAACCAACTTATTATACTATATTTATAACCTATAGTTTTAATATTCCATTTCATGAAACATATAAACCATAGCCCTTTTTCTATTCCATGGTATTTAATGTAAATCTCATTTATATTAATCCTCTACTAGATGTATCTCATGCATCATATCGATCATATCATATATAATTAAATTACCTCTTGTTAATTTGAACATTTCAAATCAACACCAAGAACTTATCCTCAACTAAATCTATTGAACTACCAAGGGGACCTTATGGACCTATAGCTCAAAGCTTCAACTGTACGTGAATTACTGACTAAACTCTTTAGTCACAGGATCGACCATCTGTTAACTATCAGACACTTCACTAAAGACCGACAGCTGAACTCTCCTTACCACAGATCTATTATGTGTCCATATTAACTAATCAACAGTGCGACAACCCTTTACAAATCGCTCGTAAGTATAGTTCGATCAATAACCGTTATGCCCCTGTAGTTACATCTAACTCCTTAAGTACCACTGATCCCTCTAATGAACATAAGTCATAGTCCTATTATGATTGAGTCCTCTCTTTCAAAGAGAAGTTGTGGCCACTATGTTCAAGCTCCGGAATCAGCCTTTAAGGGAGTAATCTATCTACTTACCCCTACTTTAAGGAAGGAGTGAATTCCATTTTGCATATTGAGTTCCCAGCTCCCAAATCAGACAAGTCCCAAAAAAGGTAGGCATGTTGAGTTGGCAATCAGGCCACTCTCACCTATACTAATCAAAAGACCGTCCTCAAAGGCAGGAGTTCCCAGAACACTCAGGATTGAGGTCGTGTCACCTATGGTCGTTTAGGTGAGATGCAAGTCTCTAGTATCAACGGTGTTATATACATGTCTAGTCATCTTGTGGTATAGATGTTATACAAACTTTTCGTATAGGACACTGTCGTTCGTACGTCTTCACATGAATGGTTAGGATCTACCATCTGTAGTAGTTTACAACACTTGCAAATTTTTACAAAGTGGGTCGTATCCGTAGTGTCACCAGGATCAGGTATCCCACCTTAATCCTTATACTACAGACCTATTTAGGTGATCACTTAAGGCATGATCTACTTGTATATCACATATACATGCTTAAGTTTACATAAGATAACCATAGAGCTTTGTTTATTAGATATGAGTAAATGCCAGAATGAAATAATAGTTATTTTATTCATAAAACAATGTGTATCATTACAAACAATGAGACTCCGAGAGAATTAGGACACTAATCCCAACAAGGTGATATGACCTGAATCCTAAGTGAGTTGTGAACTCTTGCCTATGAAGGTGGTCCTTTGATTTGTATGGGTGAGAGTGGCCTGATGGCCGACTTAATAAGCATACCATTTTGGAGATTCGTCTGATTGGAGAGCTGGGAACACAGCTACATGAGACAGAATTCACTCCTTCCCTAATGTCTGAGTAAATAGATAAATTGCTTCCTTAAAGGCTGATTCTATGGCTTGAACAATGTCGCACCCTTTCTTGGCCCAAGAGGGGTTTGGTCATAGTTGGACTATGACTTATTGTTCCTTAGAGGGATCAGTGGTACTTAAGGAGTCGGATGTAACTACTTGGGCAAAACAGTAATTTTAGCTCAGCTATACTTACGAGCAATTTGTAAAAGGTGATTGCGCTGTTGACTGGTTATATTCAATGGACACAAAAATATATCTGTAGTGCGAATAGTGCAGTTGTTGGTCTTCAGTGGAATGATCGGCAGTTAATGGATGTTGGATAATTTTATTAAAAGAGTTTAATTAATTATCCAAGTACCATCGAAGCTTTAATCTACAGGTTCATAAGGTCCCCTCTATAGCTCATCAGAGATTATTGAGAATCAATTTTGGATTAATTTTAATTATTTAAATTAATTGAGGGAATTAACTATATGTGATATAATTAATTTAACTTAATTGTATATGATATAATTAATATAATGTATTCGATATATTATAATATAAAATTTATTTGAGAGGAAATAAATATTTGGATATGATTGAAATATTAGTCATATGGATGAGATTCATATAATTAAGTTTAGTATAAATGTGACTTATATTAAATATTATGCACGTTTGAGAGAAATAAAAATTATATGTTATAGTGTATTTGATACAATATAAAAACTACAGGTTATATGTTATATACGATATAAACATATGGTGAATTATATTATATATATAAATATATATAATATATGATGAGTTAGTTATCATATGAATATATATTAATTTTATTATATTTGTTAAAAAATAAATTTTGAATTTAATTTTAGGGGAGTTATAATTTCTTTTCCTCTTTTCTCTCGTTTGACACGTGTGTTGGTGGGGTTGTTCAAGAGATCTTCTTCTATTTTACACAAAGGATTAAGATCTCACTGAAAATTTTTCTTTTCCTCTCCAAAAATACTCTCTCTCTTCCTAAAATATACAGAGCCCACACCTCATGTGATTCTCTTCCCCTATAGATAATACAGAGGAAACTCTTGTGGTGGTGGCCATTTTGGTTTGTTGCAATTTTTGGAGATCGTGTTTCCAAGCGTGTTTGTGACCAATTCGGAGAAGAGGAATCACACGAAGAAATTTTTCTTCAAGGGTAAGTCTTCTCTAAACCCTAATTCCTATTTCCTCTTCAATTGCATGTTGTAAATTTTTTATGATAATGCATTATATTTTCTGTAAATTAATGTTTATGTGCAAAATTAAAAATTGGGAACGAACATGCTGCCGCTGTGGAACTTCACCGTTCCTTCAGTCTTCATATTTGTTCTTGGATTAAAAGGGTAATCTAGGGAAGGGTATGACATCATATATCTCCTTTTTTATCATTTGATCACAACGATAAGCTTATTAAATCCAACGATGATTAAGCAAGGACAACAATTGATTTATTTGGCTAGCAGCCTAATTGGATCTAAAATTTATAAATTAGATCTTGTTGAATAATTAAAGTCGCTTGAATCTAAAGTTTAACTCAATTCAAACCCATAGTGCAAATTTGAGCCAAAGAAGATATTGAGCCTAAGCCTAAGCCCAAGCTCAATTTTTTGGCCCAAAAGCAACTGTGCCAAAACCCATATAAGACCAACGAAAACTCTATAGACCCCTTCATTTGAGAACCCATAAGAACTAAAGATTGAATTCTAAAGAAGAATATAACTCCCTGAAGCTCTAAAGATCTAGAGATTGGGAGAACTCAAATTCGAAAGCTCTAAAGACCGAAACTCTAAAACTTTTAAGTTTTGAAGACCAAACCTCTGAAGCTCTTAAAGTTCTGAAGATCGAAGCTCTCAAGTTCTCAAGTTCTCAAGACTGAAGCTCTCAAGCTCTAAAGACCGAACTCTAAAATTCTCAAGCTCAAATGATCATCTTTTGCTCTCTTGAAGGTTTAAAAATTAAATATCAGAAAACTCTTTGAAGCTCTTGAAGTCATAAACTCCAAAGAAGCTTCGAAGTAGAAGTCAGAGGCTTTAAAAGAAATTCTAGAGAGAATTCAGAAAACATAAATTTCCTAAACTCTTGAGAACAAGCTAATAAGTCCCAAAGACAAATCAACTTTGAGAACAAGCTACGAAACCCTCAAGATAAGTCTACTTTTCGAGATAAAGTATCAAATGATCAAATACTAGAGACTGTACATACTATAATTAAATCAATTAAAATTTAAAATTCATTCAACGAATCAAATTTCTCTAAAAATCTCGTCAAACAATGTCTAAAAAATTATAAAATATATTTTTAGTATGAAATTGATAGGATTTAGATGGAAATAGCGTAGAGTTGATTTCTTTTCATGTCGAAATTTATCTTTTCAGGCGAGTAATTTAATTCTCGATTTTGTATTCAATCAAATTTTAATTGGGTGCAAATATTGATTTTATTGAAATAATCTAATTACATTTTTTAGTTTTTAATCTAACTTTTTTTGGTTGGTGAATAAACAAAAATTGAATAGAGAGTGAAATTCACTATTTTAGAATCTAATTTGATTAAATTGAAAAGTTAGGTTTATAATTGACAATTTTTTTGGGAATTGGTTCCCATTTTGTAGGTTAAAATATAATTTTTGTCTTTGTATTTTCAAGAAATTTTAAATTTAGTACTTAAAGTTAATTTTATTAAAAATGACCAAATAATAATAATAATAATTTTCATGCAAAGAAATACAACATTTAAATATGTTTTCATGATATACAGAGAAAATACTAATAAATAACAAAAATATTTTTCAAAAAAAGTCAACAATAAACTAGTAATATAAACTAAATATAAGATTTATTGAGAGAACCTGAACTAAATTTTAATATTTCAAAGTATAAGAATTAAAATTAAACCGACTTTAAAATACATTACCAGAATGGTACTTCAACTCATAGTGTATTTCTTTCTATAAAAATTATTATATTATTAAATAAGTTACAATAAAAATAAATACTAAAATTGAATGAACTACAAAATACATATACCAAAAAATAGTATTTAGTATTTTAACCAAAAGTAAGGTTAATAATGACTTTTCATTAAAAGAAAGTAACTGCCAATTTCATAATTTCAGGATTGCCTCCATTAATTCTGAAACTCCCCACATGTGCACGTATATTCCTAATATAATATTCATTCTTTTTTGTTTTTATTTTATTCTGATACATTACTTTAAAAAGTTCAGTTTTAAACCTTAAAACTAGCTTTTAATTCACTGTTGATTTTTTTATTTAAAAATATATTTACATGGTCTTTTGGAAAAATATTAATAATATTATTTAATCAATTTCAATAAAAATAATTTTAAAGTACTAAATTTAAGATTTATTGAAAGTATAGATATTAGACTTACCATTTATTAAAAGTAAATGAAAGGAATTCCAAAGTATAAGAAGAACATTTTTTATGTCCTAAAGTTTTATGTTAAAGAAATTACATTCTTAGTTCACAAATTATTAGAACTTATATATATGGGTAGGATAAATTAATGATAGGAATGAAATATAGTGAATTTGCATGAAATTGTATAGAACAATATAATATAAAGTAAATTTCTTAAATCTAAAATATAAAACTCTTTATTAAAAAAAAACTAAAATATAATTAAATGGGGGGATTTTCTCCATGGTTGCAAGAATTATTTATTTATTTATTTATTAGTTTATTGTAAAAGGGTTGTTGTACTTGTAGGAAGACTTGAACCATACATCATTCTTTGCTTTGCTTTGCTTGCCTGATAGAAGTAGATAGGGAAAAATTTTAAAATATGAATAATACAGAAAAAATTCAAAACATAATAAATAATAATAATAATAATAATGGAAGATAGGAAATAGGTTAAAACTCCATTTTGGTCTTGTACTTTTAGATGTATTCAATTTTAATTAACCTTTATATTTTCAAATGTCAAATGTCAAATTTCAGTTCATATAATTTTAATAAATTTTAAATTAAGTTCTTCAAAGTTAATTTTTATCGAAATTGGCTAAATAATAATAATATATTTTCATGCAACAAAATATAATATGAGAATATGTTTTTAAAATTTAAAGTAAAAATGTAAAAAAATAACAAAAACGTTTTTGAAAAAAAAATCAACAATAAACGAGCTACAGAGACTAAATTTAAGTTTCTTGAAAGTATAGAGACTAAAATTAGACATTTGGAAATACGAAGATTAAAATTGAAGAAAGGGACCAAAATGATATTTTAACATAGAAAATATTAATTACCTGGTCCTCCCAGTTTGTATTAAAAGTAATGAGCAAAAGCAGTATGGATTGTAGACAACTTCCACATGTGATTCCCATCCACAGTCCCTGCAAAAATATTTAATTATTAATTTACAATAATGATCACTATATGCCATTTCCCTTATTCATAAAATTTTACACAACTTAGAGACTCAATTTTGATATACAAGTTTTATTTTCATGACTAAAGTTTGAATTAAATTAAATTACAAGTTTACTTTCTTAAAAAAATTCAATTATTGCAAATTTTTGTACATAGTTTCAAAAGTACATTTAGTATTATCAAATTAATAAAAATGATATTTCATATTTGAGACCTTATTTTTAAAAAGGGGCAAAAAAAAAAACTATAATTAAGTATATGAGCAAATTCACCAAGAACCACCTCTCGATTAATTCCTGAAAAAATAATTTTAAATGATTTTACTAGAAAATATCTAGTATTGTTGTAGTACATATTCATGTCATTCATTATTTGACATATCATTAAATAATTTATTAATTAATTAAAATTATTTCGTAGACCTTATATAATTCTTAAATGCTACGTGACAAATGAATGAAAGTAATATGAAAAATTGTAGTTGGTAGGGAGGAGAAATAATGATTAGTAATGAAATAAAAAGAAATAATAATTACCTTGCCACCAAAATGAAGCAAAAAAGTGAAGGTAATGGCACAAGGCAACCCAAGTAAGTAATAAGCTCCAAGATTGACCAATGCTCCAATCTTCTGCCATCCACATCCTCTGGCTGTCCCTGAATCGGCCCATACGACACATGTATTACAGTAACACGAGAAACAAAACCATATTTTTCTACATAAAACATTTATAATGACGTACCTGAGAGGACGCCTTGGATGGCGTCCATGAAGTTGGAGATGGCGAGTATTGGCATGATTGCACTCAAGTAATTAACAACTTGTACCTCATTTGTGAACACCAAACCCCATATGTTTCTTACTGAAATTAGTACAACTCCTATTGCAATTCCTTCTGCTAACCCCAAAACCACCACTACCTTTACTGCTAACTCAGCTGCCAATGCCCTTCCTGCCCCTAACTCATTTGATACTCTTGTGCTTCATTTTCACAATACCAAAATTTTAACATTCAACTATTTTTTTTCCCTCTAGTTTCTATTTGGTTCTTAAATTTTAAGATCTTATTCTTTTACTCAAGTTTTTAGTTTGATTTAAACTTAATTTAAGGTTTGGAAATGTTACAAATTCACCTTTGATATTTGAATTTCATCTCTATGTTTCAAGATTTACACTTTTGACCTCCATTTTTCACTAAATGCTCTTCCACCCTTTAGCATTAATGTCTATTAATTAATTTTAGAGTAATTATAAAGTAAAATTTTAAATTAATAATGATGAAAACCTAGTGAAACTTAATTAATTATATATTTTTTTAAATTAATTAACAAACATTCACACTAAAGATTGAAAATGAGTATTTAGTGAAAAAAAACAATGTTAAAAGTATAAATCTTACCATTTAGAGACCAAATTTAGGATGGAATTGAAGTCAAACTCATAAAAATATATGAGCCAAGTAGAAACTAGAGGTAAAATGTAGAGACTAAAAAAATATTTTCCTCGTAAAAAAAAAAAAAAATCATTTATTACCTCACAGCACTGCCGAGACCATAAGCGATTCTAAAAACCAGCGAACTTGTGCTAAGGCTGCACCCAAAAATTAACTTTTTCTAGTAACATCCAATTACAAATTTGCCCTTTAACTTTAAATTTAGGGTAGTGTCTAATTCATCATTGTACTTTTGAATTAACTTATAAATTTTAATGGATTAGCACATTACTCTTTATAAAACAAAGAATTGGTTGATTTCAACCTTAAAAACAGTCCCTACTATTTGATAAAATCCTCATATAAGAACTATTTATAAAAATTTGATCAAATCATAGAGACTAAATTCTAATTATAAATTATAAAGATTAAATTCTAACTTTCTACGAACCATAGAAATTATATTTACAATTTAATCAATTTTAAACTAGTAAAAGAGTAAGACTAAGCTTCAAAGTTAGAAAAGGGAAGAAAGCCAAACCTGATTGATAGCATCGATGTTTCTAGCTCAGGATTGGGAAGAAGCCCCGACATGAGAACTAAAAACTCATACGACCAGAACTCCAAGCTATCAACCATGTATTAGATTATATTAGAAAAATACTTAGGCATATATCCTAGACTATATCAATCTTTATAATTCTCATCCAATTGTCAAATCATAATTTGTGATGTGATAGATTCTTCTTAATTCTCTTGAATATTTTTATCTCTCTCACAAAGTTGGGTGATCTCATATATTACTCATAATATTGTATCACGCATCTAGAACGGTAAATTAGTATTGTTCGGCTAAAATTTTAGAAGTAATTCGAAAGTCATTCCAAGCTCACTCTGAAGGAGAGACAGAATCCAAATCGAGTTACTAACCAAACCATGAGAGAAGAAGGGACAGCCAAAGCCAAGAAGGCAATCAAATTCTTGAATCCATGAATGGAAAATCCAGTCCAAGTCTTTTGGCAATGAGGAGATAAGTTGATATAGAAAGCCAAAATGAAGACATTGATCCAATAAGTAATGGCAGTTGAGAAAGCAGCTCCTTTAATGCCAAATTCAAAACCAAAAACCAAACCCCAACAAATCAAAAGATGAATGAAACTTGAAACTGCAGTGGAAAGCAACAATGGAGAAGTGAGATGTTGAGTCTGTAAGAATCTAAATTGACACTGAAGAAGACCATAGGGAATAATGCTGGGGATTAGCCATTTGCCATAAATCCCAGCTTGCTCTGAGATCAGAGGATCCTGTTTAAGAATGGTCAAGATTTGTTCAATGGAAGCCCACAAAAGGGCTATGGGAATACAGATAAGTGAAAGAACAACCATGGCTCTTTGCATATGAATCCCAAGCATTTCATATTGTTTTCCTCCATATGCTTGTCCACATAATGTCTCTAATGCACTGCCCATTCCCAACTACAAAAACAAACAAACACTCTATTCAAATCATGTTTGTGATGATGTTCATTGCCTAATCATTGCTCATATTCTTTGGCCCTTCAAGATATTGTACACATAGTTAAAAGAAAATTAAAGATAAGCATCAGAATGATCAAAATGAAATAATTCCAAAAGTAATCATCTTGCATTTATTGAAACATTCTTTAAAGATCAATGAAGTTTAAAAATCGATAAAACAAATTAAGAGAGATTTTGAAATTTTTAGGGGGCAAGAAGTAGAGAAATTGAAACCAAAAATGAAAAGGAGTTCCAAAAGAAAACTTTTAAGAAATCGACCATCAAAGATAAACAGAAAACGTAAAACAATAGGTGATTAACGTCTATATTTATATGATTTATTAACAGTTATTAGCTATGACAGGAGGGGAGAGCAATTTATTATGTGGGAGAAAATATCATATCACAGAGTTAGAGGCGTCAGTAAGGTTAGAGAATTTATATAAGAGTATTATAATTACATAGCACACTCCTCTAAACTCTAGGACCAAAATCGTAAATAACGTGAATAGGATAAAAACGCACCTCTAGCGTCATTGATGGAAAAAAATAAGAGACATTTTTGAAAAGGTTAGAATGCCTTGAATCTGATATCTAAGGTCAGTGTATTGTATAAACTCTCTAACCCAGAGGTGTTTCTGAATGTGTAATATGATTATGTTTATGTTTGATTGTTGATTTCGGACGAAAAAAGTAAGATTGAAATCAGAAATGAAAAGGAGTTTCAAAAGAAAACAACGGGGAATAAAGGCAGCAGAAGATCAAAGCAAAGCAAGTGGGGAAAGATAGGGAAGAGGCAAGTATATACATATATACCAAGAGACTAAAGCCAGTAACTCCAGCAAAAGAGAGAGCCATTGAAGCACCAGAGAGTTGAAGCTCTCCAAGATGACCAATGAACATTATTGATATCAGCTGCAAACTATATTGCAGAAAACTGACCAAAACCATAGGACCTGCCAACCCCATCTGCTTCTTTACCTCTGTAATCACTTCCTCCCATTTCTCTCCATTGATCAATTTAATCTTCAAATCCCTCAGTAGGGACTTTGAAAGCAAATGGGTTTCAAGATCAAGAAATTCTGTGCTCCCATTTTCATCCATCTTTCTGAGCAACAGTGTAGCACTAAACTCTGATGAATTCAAGTATCTCTCCAATCCCAAGGCACTTCCCTTTTAATGGAAACCCATCAAGGGAGTTGCTATTTTTAAATTAATACAGAAATGGGGGCACGTGAAACACTGAGGAGGATTAGTTTAATTTAGAGAAGTAAACGCAATAATCGCATTATATGCATTATTAGTTGAGAAAGAAGAAGATGGAGGACAGAACTTTCATATATTTGAGAATGAAACATTATTGTTAAAGTTAAATGAGAAGAGGCTTAGTTGGGAAATGAACAGGAATAATAAGTAGAAGAAATTGCATGTAGTTGGGTTGGCAGTGTGAAGGGCTTTGGCAGCGCAGAGACAACGCACCATTGTTTCTTTCGGTGGCAGTTCAATTTTGAAACACTTTTCTATAAAAACCCACAATATCATTATTAACATTTTACCCATTTTCACGTCATCAATCATCTTTCTTCCCTCCTTCCACTTTCACACACTTCATTTCAGCTATTGATTTTCAATATACATGCACGAAAATAAGAACAAATTCAAAGCAGGATCTCCTACGATCAATATCTCAAACACCCACTCCGCCGTTTGTGGTTGATTTCTTTGCTTCCTGATATTTGAGTTTTCATTGACATTATTATTATTATTATTATTATTATTATTATTTGTTGATTTGGATGTTAATACTGCTACTTTTTGTCATGAGCTTCAAAAAGAAAACAAATCTGCTCATGTTATTGCAGTTTTGACTTCCTCTTGTTTTAGTTAATCTAGAAAGAGATTTTTCCTGATAACATTCACCCACCTAATCAACTTAGATGAAGAGTGGCTTTTTCTTGAGAAAAAAAATATGGGGCACAAATATATATATTGGCATGTGGGATAAAATCCACGCACGCCCTATAATTTATTCAGAAAAAGGATTTCTTGAGATATCGCTCAAAAGTCTATTTTTGTTAATACGTGACTAACTCAACAACAATATATACTAAATAAATAAATTCATCAGAATTTAAACTAAATAAATAAATGTTCACTTATTTCTCTGTCCTTCACATGTATATTTATATACATGATGTGATAGTGAGATTGGTAATGAATAACCAATGATTGAATTACTTAGAAGAGAACCTGCAGAAGAAAGTTCAGTTTATAATCCATTCAGTCATCAAAAGGGTAAAAGACATTAATTTGGAGTGAAAATTATTACCATCATTTATCTGCTAAACGAGAGTTATCCAGGTCAAACTGGATGGGGAAATATGGTTATTCGAGTGAACAGTAAGGATAAATGTACAGTATGGGGAGAAATTCATGGTAAGTAATAGAAACACTGCAAAAATGCATTGTACCAAACTCATCCAGGCTTTAAACTCCAACAAAATTTGCTTGTAATTGTGGTCTATTTATGAAGTTCTCACGACACTATATATAAAGAATCTAGTGAACCTGATTGAGGCATATCGTCAAGGAGACCCAAAATCAGTGGGGGAAGAGTGCAAAAATTGGGGAAAGACCTCCATCAAATTATAGCTGTTGATCAAGATACGAGTCTCTTGGAGATCTGGGAGATCCAACGATACCAGACACGGTCTCTGAAACGCCAGAAACGTAAGTCTTCAACCAAGAGGTGCTTCGCGTCAGCCATCCAGTCTGCGTCTGTTCGTCCATTTCAAGATTTCTTTTTCTATCTTCCTCCTCCAGAATTTCAAGCCATCTCTTGGACATGAATGTCCTCACAGCATCCGGTCCTTTGTTTACCACTTCCACTGGTGGAATTGTAAGAGGATTTTGCTCCAAGTTTAGTTTCTTTAAATTCTCAAGATGGCCAAATGTATCAGGTAGAGCGTGAATCTGGTTATTGCTGAGATCAAGTTCCCTAAGGCTGGATAAATCACCAAATGTATGTGGAAGTTCAGTAAGGTCAGTAAAATTACTGCCTAGGTTGAGATACTCAAGTTGTGTCAGTTTCCCAATTGCTTGAGGAAGGCCATGAAGCTCGTTGAAATGAGCATCCAGATAACGCAAAGAGCTCATACCACAAACAGAAGAGGGAAGTGAACGTAGCTTGTTTAACTGGATAGCAAGCTTCTCCAAATTCACCAGCTCATGGCCAATATTTGTTGGCAAGTACGTTAGACTGTTGAAGCTCACATCTAACTCCACCAAAGACCTGCTCATTTAAAATACAAAATATAAAAGTCTTGAAATTTGCGGCAGAAAATTCTCCATCAAGGCATGCAGATGCACAATAAAACGTCGCTGAATACATTTTTAAAAAATCATATGAAATGCGGGTGCGGACAGTCCTGGAGAAATGCTAGGAAGATGTTATTTCTTGAATTAGTAAAATCTTGTACCTGCAATGGCATATTGTGTCAGGAAGGGCATGCAACTTGTTCCCAGAGATATTCAGGAGTTTCAGCTTTTGTAATAAGCCAATTGAGTCGGGCAGTGACTCCAGGAGATTGGATGAGGCATTCAGCTCCTCAAGATTTTCTAAGCCAGATATTGAATCGGGGATAATCTGAAGTTATTGTAAATGTGAGTGAAAGAAACAAAAGATAATTAAAGGAATAAATCATACAAATAAATATTCGTTTATCCTGAATTTTCAACTAAGCCAACTCACATCCAAGTCCAACATTGACAGAAATGTGAAAAGGCACATGCTATTCATGACAAAGGCAGTTGAGAAGAGTAATAATATACGTATACTAAAGCAAAAATAGCCCAACCACAAATTTTAGATGCAAAGTTCTTTTGAGGAGGAAGCACAGGAAATTTCATGAATGAAGTGAGAAAGGAAATATAAAACACTCCTGAACCCCAAGAGGGGATTTACAAGAAATCTAACCAACTCGTAATTACAGAAGAAAAACCGAAGGCTTTGAAAGGACGGCTGCATTTACACCCACCCCCCCACAAAAAAAAAAAAAGAAAAGAGAGAGAGAGAGAGCATCAAAAGTGAGCAAATTCATAAAACTTAGTGATAGCACTCAAAAAGTGCTATTTTCCTTGAGCTTAATTTGGGATAATTTTGCTATTTAATGTGTTAAATATGTTATTTTGTAGATATTGAGTACCCAAGAGGTAGAACTGAGCATTAGCGAGCTCAAGGAGCTGAAACGGACCAAATCAAAACCCTAACAAAGCAACCAGGTCAAACGGAAGAAAAGATGCGGAAATTACGAGATTGCCCCTCAGGGCAGCGCTGCAGAACCTCCCATGTGCTGCGGCACAGCGCTTGTAGACAAAACATGTACATTTTGCGTAGTGCCATGGTGCTCCGAAGTCTTTACGGAAGATAGCAATGCGCGCAATGTTGCTCCTCAGTGTCGCGATGCCCCCTGCTGTTATATAGCCCTTTCCCCAATTTCAGGTCATTCTATCTCGGGCTTTCAGCCTCCAATCCGATTTTCTCCTCCCCTCTTCTCCTTCCCTCTGTAGTTCTTGCTTTTTGGGAGTATTTTATGATTGTAAAGCTTATCTTGGACCGGATTTAAGACTAAGGTAAGGCTAGCTTAGGGCTAGGTGAAACTCATTGTTTGATTTTGAGGATTAATGCTTAATTTCTAATATTTTCATGGAATTTCTTTGGTTCTTAGAGTTGTTTTATGTTCAATGCTTAGAATATATGCTTGATGTGGCCAATCTCCATGTATTCTTTGCTAGGCTAGAGTTTGATGCATGTTGTGCTTCATATCATTGTGTTGATTACCAAGTAGCAAATCCAAGGGATTGGGTTAGTTTCAACTTCTATGTATAGCTAAGGGGTTAATGCATAATTTGTTTGTATGAATGTCTTGATTACAAGTAGCAATTCCTAAGCATGCTTGTGAGTAAATTTGAGGTGGTCTAGGATAGCCCTTTTGCCACATTGCATTGCTAGGATAGTCGATTAGTAACTTAGGGGCTTCTCAAGTTATTAATTATCCTAGTGAAATCACCTAGGCTTAATGCGGATGTTATGGTATCGAGCATCTAGTTTAATCAAGAAATTAATTAATGCATTAGGGCGTTTGACTCAGTTTTCGGGCAAGTAGGCTACGCACATTAATTCATGAGAATTCTTTGATGGAAATCTGATGATCGAATCAAACAATTGGGTGAATCCTATCCTCTAAGCTAGGCCTATTTTACTTTATTGTACTTTAATTTTCCACAATTTACATTCACCCACTTTATTTTCCTCGCTTTAAATTCTCAATCCTTCCAAAAACCCCTGGTAGAAATCCTAATCAGCTTGAAACTACATTTGTGGTTCCCTGCAAATTGACCCATTCTTGCCACTTGTACTATGTAGTAGTATAGGTAGTAGTGATTGGTAACTAAAAATTTTATTTGATCGTCGGAGAATAACCATTTGGTTTTTGAAAATTGGGCTAGTTTTCTTACTTTTTTTTTTTTTTTTGGCTTTCAAAGCAGTTTTCTCACCATTCTTAACAATTATTTTCATATTTCCTAAATAAACATTTGAATTCATAGTCAAATTCTAAAAACAAAAACAAGTTTGAAAACACTCCTTAAAAAGCATATAACAAGACAAAGGAGCTGAGGGAGAAGTAGCGTTTACCGGCTTAATTTAAAAGCCAAAAATAAAAAATGAAATGGTTATCAAACGGGACTTAAATAAGTCAAATATGAATTAACCTAAATCTTCATCTTAGCCGCCAACCCACAGTGATGGAATTTCTTCCCCGTTTCCAGAATTATATCAGCAACTCCCATCAAAGAAAATTATTAAACATCTCCGGTAGACTTCTCGTCTTGAGCAACATCTTTCTACCAAAGACCACCGTTCTTACGTACCATTGTCCATTGGATTCTATGCTCTCGCCTTAAAACACCTACATTCTTGTGCAGCTTCGTGCACTATCCACTCACTCTAAATGCGCTGTAATTAAAGGACTTATGACAAAGGGGAAAAAAACTCTTGATCCTTGACATCCCAACGTAAATTTTCACAATAAGGCCCTTCTAACAACACCATTGCACTAGAACAAAATGGTCACCATCTTTACGATGACAGTAAAAGAAATTTAAAGAATAGTCCCCATCCATGAATTCCATCTCCAAACATGAAAGAGCACGATATCCTCAATGAGGATCCCCAGTTTGGCCACTATCTATTTGTCTAGAAACTAGATGTTGAAATGCTTAACAAGTGTCGGAAAATTGTTCCAAACATCAATCTTAGGCGAATTGCTATTATAGATGCAAACAAACGGAGGGGGTTAAAAACCAGCTTTGAAACATAACGCACGAAAGTTATGAAACATAGGTCTGATTTAAGACTTCTCCGAGAGTAATGATGATAAGCCATAAGTTAACTGATCGTGCGTTTCTAACAAAGATTCTAATCGCCACATTAGCTACAAAAATCCCCTGTATTCGTATGAAACTAATGAACCCTTCCACCGTACTTGATTTCATAAAGAACCAGTTTAATTCAAGAGCACAGGAATTCCTAATCGGTGGTTAGTATAATGTGAGTAATGTTGATTCCACTACCTATGGCAAGAAGGGATTGAATGTAAGCGAACCTGTAGTTGATTGCTGGAGATATCAAGCACAACCAGTCCACGAATGCGTCCAAAGCCTTCAGGCAAGAACCGCAAGCGTCGGCCGGAGAGACTAATTCGATCGATTTCGTTCTCATTCGCGTCCTGAAGAATACTCGCAACCTCCTCATAGACCTCTTCGCTTACTGGATCCAACTGTTCTTCGTCCTGCAGCCCTCTCTCGGCCGACTCGTAAATCTTCACCAACCTCTCCTCTGCTTCCTTCAACATCTTCTCATACGCCTCGTGCATCTCATCCAGTTGCACAATAGCCTTATAGACCTGCTTCTCTTTATCCGCCGCCTGACGGCACTCGTTCTCTTTCTCAGCAAGATGCGCCCTCCACTCAAGCAACTCGACATCCGCCGGCCTAGTCGAAAGCACGATTTCCTGAAGCTTGGCAGACAAATTAACTTCAACCTCAGTGAGCTTAGCCTTGGCAGTATCGACAGCCTCATGGTCTGGTCTTTCCCCAAGGGTTTTGAGGACGGATCGGGTCTGAGCAACATCAGATATAGCGGTGGTCATGGAAGCCAAAACCTTAGGGTCGGAGAGATGGGGCATATCATGGACGATTCGGGAGGAGGATGAGGAAGGATCGGAAGGAGTGTGGCGGGAGGCGGGAGATGCAGGTTGTTCGATGTCGAAATCGGTGGCCGGCTGTCGGGGGCTGAGAGAGGGAATTCTGGCCATGACGTAGGAGAGGATGGGGAAACTTTTGGGGTTGGGATCCACGGCCATGGTGAGTGATTGCAGAATAACAAAGGGAAGAAGAAGAAGAAGAAGAAGAAGAAGAAGAAAATAGTGAAGATTTGGGAGTTTTGAAGGTGAAAGATTGAGATATTACAGTCTGCTTAGAGGAAGGAAACCATGGGATTTGGGAAGGGTTCTGTCGTAATTTCATACCCACCGTCTTGTCTTCATCCACGTCATCCAAGTTCGTTACAACTTACAACTTACAACCGTAACAGCGGGTAATGATAAATTTCCCGGTTCTTTATTTTTAGTTTGACCATTTCCTTCATCCTTAACGCCGTCTGTTGCCATTTTTGTTTTTCTTTTTCTCTTCTTTTTTTTTCCCCCTTTTTCTTTCAAATGATAAGCAACACATACAATAATAGCTCAAATAAACTACAAGACTACATCTCCAACTAAAAGAAGTGTAAATATTGAAACGAGTATTCTAGACTCTCGAACTTCCAAGGTTTAACGTGTCACACATTGAGCCTAACTCATTTTAACTACGATAAACATGAGAGAAAGAAACAACTCTTAGATCACTACCTTATTCCTTAGCCACAACAATAAAGGAAAAAAAAACTTGAGAAATGTTGTCAACGTCGTTATTTAACAGATTGACTACCTCCAAATTGTTAGGTTTTATGTTCTAAAACTCACAGTTTGTAAAATGAAAACATTTTCTATAATCAATATACGTATAATAGATTTCATAAATTGTATGAAAGTCTAAATCTAATAAACTAAGATTCGTGACTATTGTATGAGTACTTGAACTTTATGTGGAGACATAAGAGTGAATCAGATTCGAGTAAATAGTCAAAATGATCTATGGTACATAAATAAAGTTGGGTACTTTATTCTGGTAACACCATTGAATACGGCCTACTCTGTAATTGTTACAAATAGTTGTAAAGTGCTAAATACGATGTGATCCTAATTCGTCCATGTTATGACATAAGGAGTGAAGGCATCCTATGCAATGAGTTTGCATAAGATCAGGACTAAAAAATAAGTTACTCTTACTTTATAACGTTGTTTACTATATAAGACTGACTATTTCACCTAGATAACCTAAGTAACTCGATCTTAATCTTGAGTTAACTATGAACTCCTGTTTATTCGGGATTGCCCTTAGATTTGCATAGGTGAGGGTTGGCTCAACAGCGGGGACTCAATAAGACTCCCATTTCAGAGGTAAGATCAGATAGATAGCTGGGACATAGGGTGCAAGACGGAGTTCACGCCTACCCGATTTAGAAATAGAAGAAAGGTTGTTCTCTCAAGTTCTTGAACAAGGGGCCCCACCCTCTCACTGGGCTAAGAGAGTTTGGTTTAGTGATTTTCGTTATTACAAACAACCTGTGAAGGGTCGACTTGCTGATTATGGTTAAATCATGTGGACATAATATATCTACCGTGAAAGGAATGCAACTATGGGCTTTAGTGGAGTGATCCATTAGTTAACGAATGGGGATTAATCTGGTCTAATGAGTTTAACCAATTAATCTCTGATCGTTCGAGCCCATGATCGGTAGGTTTGCGAGGTCTCCCTACTAGCTCGTAACAAACTAGCTCTAGAATTGTGTGATAAGTTAATTTGAAATGTTCAAATTAGAATTAAGAAAATTAATAATTATGTGAGATATAATTACATGTTCAATTTGATAATTAAACGGGATAGGAGAATCTATATTTAAATATGATTTAAATATATAAAAATGGATTTGTGTAAAAATTAATTTAATATTTGGTATTAAATTAATTAAGTTTTATTTAAAATCAATTTATGAAATTAATTTTATTTTTCAACTTTAAAATCAAAATGAATTTTAAAATCAAATTTTGATTTTGGAGATAAAATTGAAAAAGAGAAAAACAAAAACACAAAATGGAAAAAACTTATTTTCCATTATCCATCTTTCAAGTAGCTCACACAAATAGCATTCTTTTTACCTTGTGTTCTCCAAGCATGAGTTGCAACTCATGCAACTCTCTCATTTGCATGTTGATATGTAATATAATGAAGAGATTGAAGTGAAAATCGGGCATGCAATCTATAGAAAATTTCAGAGAAAGTTCGAGTTGAAGAAATGGTTCTTCACCAAGATTGCTGCTGTGAGCTTTTTTTCTTCATCCATTGATTTAAACTTGTTTTGAGTCCCACAACTCAATCTAGAGCACCAAGAGAATAGTGGGAAAGATCTTGAGGTGGTCTGCATTCAGATTCGGAGAAGATAGCCCAGCTTTGAAGAGGTCCAAGATGTATGTCTTGAAACTCACTTGTTTTTTGCAAGAGTATGTTTTATATTTTGCCAAAATTAGTAAATTAGAGTGCTTAGATGATCTTTGTGCTTCCGCTATTGCTGATACAATCCTACACAAACAATCAGAATCAACCAAAATATTCTAAATCAAAAGTGAAAAAATACTCTCAAAACATATTTTTGTTGAACTTCAATCCATAAAGAAGAGTAGGATCTATGTTCAACTTCCAACAAGAAACAACAGGAGGTTGACAACCAATCATCAGAGCGATTCTTCTAGAAACGTCTTCTTGCCGTTGCCATTTGATTCAACACCAATATGACGAGTCTCAACAATAAATTTGCCAATCTCATCATTAATAATCTGTTGCCAATTCTTTTGTCTGTTGTCACTGAAATACGCATTATGAAAATATTTAGGTTAAATATAAAATTTACAGTCTAAATTGTGAAATTTATGTTTATTTAGTCTCTAATTAAGACATTGAGCTAGCAAATTTTTTGAGGTTGATGAATCTATTCTAACACAAAAATTTAGATCTCGTTTAATAACCACTTTGTTTTTAGTTTTTTTTTTTTTAAAAAAAAAATTAAATCTATTTTCTCTCAATATATTACAATGGTTTGCATTTTTCATCCGCACAAGCATTGATTGCTTAACCAAATTTCAAAAACAAGAACTACCATTTTTAATTTTCAGAATTTTGCTTGGCTTTTAAAACATTTGTAAATAGTAGATAAAATAGCAAGAAAATTAGAGGTTAAAATTTGTTCATAGGCTTAATTTTAAAAAATTAAAACAAAAAAACTAAGGTCTAGATTGGTAATCATTTAGTTTTTGATTTTTTCTTTTTTTTAAAAATTAAGTCTATTAGACACTACTTCCATCTCCAAAATTTTTCTTCCGTTATCTACTTTTTTTTTCACTAATCATTTACAAAACCAAGCCAAAATTTAAAAACTAAAAAAAAGTAACTTTTAAAAAAATCTATTTTTGAAATTTAGCTAATAATTCAATCATTGTATTTAAGAAAGATATAAATTATTGAAAAAAATAGAGAAAAAATAGATTTAATTTTTTTTTTTAGAAAAAAATAGATTTAATTATCGTACGAAATC
This sequence comes from Benincasa hispida, assembly GCF_009727055.1. Classification (NCBI taxonomy): domain Eukaryota; kingdom Viridiplantae; phylum Streptophyta; class Magnoliopsida; order Cucurbitales; family Cucurbitaceae; genus Benincasa; species Benincasa hispida. Next base: position 11,454,983 of record NC_052350.1, read on the forward strand.
TAAATAATTATCTTATGAAACTTTAGTATTTTATTAGACATAAAACTTAAATTTATATTTGATAGAAAATTTAATTTGTAAACACCATATTTACAGTAAAGGACTAAAAAGTGCAATAAAAAAGTGCATGAAGGAGCATTGTTGGAAAAAGAGAAGAAATGGGTTGAAAAATGTGAAAGGCTTTTAGGTACTTGGATTTCAAGTGGCCAAGAATGGACAAAAGAATGGCAAAGGCAAAAGACAAATGCAAAATGCATAAATGCAATGAACAATTAATTTGATATGCATTTGTATATTTGTAACTGAAACACTCCCATAATTTTAGTGGTGCTTTGTTTTCTTTTCACATGGCCCTTGCCTCCCCTCCACAAATCAAATGATTCTCCCAACAAACACCAAACATCACAACACTCTTCCATAGAATCTAATTTTCCCTTTCTCTCTCCAAAATAATGCAACAAAAAAAAGGGTAAAATCGTATTTGATATATACTTCATCGGTTCACGTCAGAGATTCAAATCTTTATATACCTCTAAAGTCGAGCTACAAATTTTGTTTTTAAGATAATTTAAGAGAACAAAGGAGCGTAAAGAAGAGCAATTATCCGATCTTCCTTCCTTCGTCGTTCTTCTCTTGAGAAAAATTACGATTTGTTCGTATCGTCACGATTAACTGTCTCTTTCTAATTGTATTCTTGATTCTTTCTTAAAATATGAGAAAGAGAAGTAACAATACAAATGAGTTTATTCGAACTTTAATTTAGGTTTATTGTAATGTCCGCATTGTCAAAATAAATAATTAAATAGGAAGAGAAAGAGACAGATAGAAAAAGAAATATAATGTCTCTATTAATATAATTAATGTTGAAGTCAAATATGGAGGAATCTAGCTAGCTCCACTCTCTTTACTCTTGAATTTGGCTTTGTCTCACTATTCAAATATTATTGCAAGTTGTTCTCTCCATTTTAGTTTAAATTGCATTACCCTTTACTCCTCCAATATTCTCAAAATGTTTCATTAATTTATACTTATTTTTCAAAATACCTTTTTTTCTGATTTCGAAAAATCTTATGATTATATGTATCTCTCACTATTTTCTTCGTTATTAATGTGTTAAATTATGCAAATTCATAACGAGCTATTCTCTTTTTTATTTATAGAAGAATAATTTCACTTTTCTTTTAAGTTATGTATCTCCATTTAAATACATTTTTGCATTAATATGATATTATTTTGACATGTAAAAATTTTAAAGGTTCATTTTCGTTTTTTAAACTTTTAAGTTGTCCAAATTTAGTCTTTAAATTTTCAAATAATCCATTGATTTTTTATTTTTTTTTAATAAAAAACAACCATTTTGATCCTCTCTCATATGCATATTTTCTACCTCACAAATGTCCACTTTTTTTAAATGTTCATCTCAAGTTTATTTGGCTTAAAATCACATTCATATATTACAATGCTAATATACATATATCCATAATTATATCAATAATTCAAATTAAAATAAAAATAATAACCAAAATCATAACATCAGTAAGCTAAAATAAATATTTTAAAAATTATAGAAACAAAAATGAAACTAACTTAGAATTAAGAATTAACACAAACATTTCAAGAATTTAAGAATCAAAATTACCAAAATATAATAAATATTTTGGTTCATGAACTAAAATAGAATTGAAGTATATTTTCAAACGTCTTGTTTTCAATAGAAAAAGAATATTTAATTAATTTCTTCTTCTTTTTTTTTTCAAATAAACACGCAATGCTTTGCTTTGTATCACTTCCTAACTATCTACGAATAACATTCTCTAGACACCGTATATAAATTCAATAGTCCATTAATCTCAACAAAATTTGCTTAATTACAATAAATTTAACGTAGAAAGCACGCAAATTTTTTAATCAAATAAATCGTAATTCAAGTTCCCTTCCAACAATCCTTCTATTTGAATCTTTGCCGTAGAGGATTTACCCCAAATTTAATCATACAAATTTACCCCAAATCAATTTCTTTCCAAGTATTTGCATGTGTCTTTTGTTTCATCTCATATTTTTTCTTCAACCATTTTTCATTAGTTTCATTTTTTTTTGTAAGTCATCTTTCTTCCATGCATGTTTAATTTGATTGGATTTTTTTATCAACTAAGTTTCTAATTGCTTTACAACCTTAGTCTAACAAAGGTCTTCATGGTTTCTTTTTTTTTTTTTTTCTTTCTTTTTCCTTTTGTAGCTATTTTTTTTTTTATCAACTAAGTTTTTTTTTCTATCAATTGAGTTTTTTATTTGTAGCCCATTTTTTTATAAATTGAGTTCTTCCTTAACTCACAATCTTGGGTTTCGTTTGGAATTGTTATAGTTTTTAAAATAATATCTGGCAGCTATATTTTTAGAAAAATCAACTGTGAAAATAAGTAAAATAATGTCTTAAAAAAGTAGGTTAGTGTGTTGGTAAATAAATACAAAAGCATCTTGTTTTAGATATAATAACCAAAATAGACTTATAATCAACTTTATAAAAAAAATTGTAATTTTGAAGTTTTAAATAATTGTTTAGTATGATAAATTTTGTATATTATAGATTATTTTTAAATATTAAAGAAAATAGGTTTATTTTTAAAAAATGAATATGGTATACCTTTTAAAAAAAAATGATGCATTTAACTCCTGAAAAATAGAAAATAAATTTGATTAGGTGAGAAATACATAAATATGTAAAATAGATCTTCTTTTTAAAGTATGAAATTGAAAACTAAATATTAATTAAAAACTTTACTCGATTTTAGGAGTATCTAAAAGCTAAAAGGATACTGCTTTTAAAGTCAACATGAAATTATATATTTTTAAAAATGATTTTAACATATTTAAATTTTTACCAAACAAAAAAAACGATTTAAGATTTTTTTCAAATTTCTTTTTGGCACAAACGTAGCCTTAGTCTAATTGTAGGCTTCATAGCTTTTTTTTTTTTTTTTTTGTAGTTAGTGTCTATAGATTGAGTTTTTTTTTTTAATGTTTATGCTTTTATTGTCTCTGATAGACTTCAATAAGTAATACGAGTTTGCCATTAATATACTTGGATCGTGAATAAAGTTTGAGAGCAATTGACAAACTCCTATCATGAATTGAAGTCCATTTAGATATCTATTGTCGCCTGAAGTTTATCAAATATTTTGTTTCAATATTTTATGAGTCTATCACTATATACTGTTGATAGAATTTTATCATTAATAAGATTAACTAATAGTTTTTAGTGATAGAAGGTTATGATCAATAATAAACTTGATTGACTATTTATGTTTACTTACTAACTACATTTGGTGATCTATCACTACTACATGTATTCTAATTGAAGTCTATCAATTATGGTCATCTATCACTAATAGAATTTGATGAGGATGTGTGTAGTTTATCGGTGATAGAAGCCTATTATTTATATACTACATTCACATTTCTCTATGATTTAATGGTAGAACGGATAAAAGCCAACGTACAACGATTTTTTCATAGCAATTATCATAATTCTATTGTCCACCATGAAAACAACTACAAGAAATTATTGTTGAAAAATAAACAAAGAGAGAGGAAAAAAATATCATTTGAGTTAATTATATTAATAACAAACTATAATTGATAAAATTAGCTGCCACTATATCAATAATAGACTGATGCTAATTTATGATATATAGAATTTATTCATATATTGCATTCTATCACTACTAGAAGAAAATTTGTTAGAAATAGTCCGTCTAAATTTTCACTTTATAAAGCTAACACATTTTTTGAAAACTCTTTCAACTAGTTTTTCTAGATTCATCTCAGATAAAATAAGCCACCGAGATTTAATTAAAAAATTCAATTTTTTTCTAACTTATCGACTGATTTGAACTTTCTGAGTACATGTCGGACATTATAAATCTTATATATTTTTAAATTTTCCTATAATTTACTTACTTTTACCAAATTTTATAACATATATATTTTTTTTCAAATATTTAGCTTGATTCATGTTTCCACAATTATATGAATTTCCAAGCTTTCAAATGAAATTACCAATTATACTAATGGATATCAAGTGAATGTATTTTAATTTTTAAATTTTGGGAAAGATAAAATCTTGTCGAAAATGGTAAGATATGGAAATATATAAAAGCTAGATATTAATCTCGAGCAGAGCTTTCTCGATGAATTCTTGGACAGCTGAATTCTAAGCAAATTAACACAAATTCTATATATTTATAAGATTTATAAGATTTTTTTAATTTGTTAAGTACCTACAGACATAAAACGAACCCATTACACCAAATTAGTATTAAACACACCAAAGAATATTTTTGACAAAATGATAAAAAAAGACAACAAAATTTTATAATTTTCCTTAAAATTTAAGAATTGAAACTAAGGAAACATTTAGGTTACTAGAATAATATTATAATAGAAATATTATGATTATTGGTAGATTATTAAACTATTATAATTAAAATCCAAAAATGATGATAATTAATAAGAAATGATTTTCCTTAGAAATCCATAATTTCGCTTTCAGAGGCTTCTTCTACCCTAACAGTTTCAATAAATTTAGTGATTTGATTATTTAAAAGAAAAAAAATGTAAACATTTCTATTTGACAAAACCTACTGCACCCAATTAAAAGCAGACACATCATACTTTATATTTTCAAAAAATTTTTTTATATGTGTGCAAGAAAATGAGATGTAACTCAATGTAGAAATATCGTCCTTATTCAGGAGCTCTTGTGTTTAAACTATTATGATTTATGATTCATTAATTTAAATTTTATTTTAATCCATAAACTTTAAAACTTAATCTATTTTGATCTCTAAAATTTTAAAAATATCCATTGAACTTTTAAAAAAATATTTACTTTAGACTCTAATATTAAAATAAACTCAAAAATCATTTTCCCTTAATATTATTTTACTCAAAACATACTAGACATCAATTTCATAATAAAGATCAAATTAAATGCTTTCTAAAAGCTCAAGTACTACCACCCTCATTTTTTCAAAGTTTAAAGATTAAAACAAAATAAGATTCAAATCTCAAGAATCCTCAAATCCAACTTTTCAAGCTTATTTGAAGCCAAGATTTGGCCTAGTATTTGTGACCCTCCCCAATACGCGTCCAAGTTTTCATTAGTCCAGTCAAGTCGGCGAAACATAATTAATTATAACTTACACCTTAATATAATATGTTCTAATGTCATCTCCAACAGCCAGAAAGGGCATTCCCGTAAATCCCGCCAAGGCAAACCCCTTTCCTTCGTCCTTGTCTTGTTAATTAATAAAATGGCCAACCACAACGCAACTGGCCCTTTCTATTTCTCTCCGAATTAAACACCCCACTTGACCCTTGGTGGCTTCTTTTCCTTTAACATATTTTTTATTTAAATATTATTTTAATTATATTTCAACCCATTCCGAAATCGCAACCAGAATCGGAATCCCAATTCTTCCTCCTCTGTCACGCCGCACGAGAAACTCTGCAAATTCAAACACAATGAATCGGTTGTTAGAGAAAAATTAAAAAAAAAAAAAAAAAAAGGCCCTAACAAAGATCGGAAAAAAAATTTAAAAAACAAAGGAAAAGATCTCACACGTGTCCGATGGGAAGCACACGTATGGACGAAGCCGACGAAATTTGTATACGCGTCGGACAAGAATGGGGTTGGCTGCGGCGGGTCAGATGATTCGTCCTCTAACGCCAGAGGGTATCGCAAACGCAAATCAAGGCACAAAAATTGAACAGAAAAAGTAATTAAATATGTACATTAAGACTTGTGAATGAGGACCACGTGGCCAGCCGATTGCAGAGAGTCCTCAGGCGGACTCACGGCCACCGTGTACGGCGGAACCGCCACAGAGATTAAGAATTAAGATTGAGAATGTGAACTCCTCTTCCAAAACTCCGGCCGGATTAATCAATTTCTTTTCAAGTACCACACACGAATGAATTAAATTCGAAAGTATTTAAAGCTATATTCAAACAATCAATTAATCACAAGCCAAAATTCAAAATTATTTTGTTCTGTTTTCGCTTCTAATTTTTTCTTTTCGTCAACATCTATCTACCTAGGGTTTTTACTTTATATGCGGAGTCCTCGCCTCGAGTTTAGGGATTTTTTTAATCTCAGTTCCAGTGAGTGCAGTGGGGGCCGGTGTACAAAAACCTAGGGCTCCCATGGCAACAAGTTCTTCCGTGGCAATTCCGCGGTCCGACGAAGTATTTACTAGGAGGCGAGGGAATCTGACGGATGAATCTGTACGAAGGAGAAGAGATCCGCTCGTTGATTCCGTATTGCGGTGAGCTCGGAAGCGAATCCACGCCGTAGCACGGAGAATTAGGTAGAGTGGAATCCACACTCGACGGAGGAGAGATTTTCTTCAGAGATTTCGGAGGCGAAAGAATGGCTCTGATTTTAAGAGGATGCAACAACGACGAAGAAGCACGATCGTATTCCTCGACGATATTTGCCAAATCTTCATCGGATGTAACGGAAATCAATGTTTCCAAGTCTCCTCCTGGCAATTGACACTTCAATGTAACGGAAGAACCACAGAATTCTCCAAGCTTCACCATTAATTCTACAAAACGGAACAAAAACGCATACATAAACATTTAAAAACATACAAATTCCGTCAATAGAAACAAAAACGATGAAGAACAAAATACGAACCAGAAAACGAAATAGAGCGCTCGACGGCTAGAACTCTGGTAAGACCACCAACGTAACGGAGTTTACCATCGGTTTGACGAGGAAGAATCTTACCGCCATAGCTACAGAGAAACTTTAGGGTCCCGGACCTTCCGTTACGCGAATCGGACCTCATATCTTCCCTTAGACTGTGAGAGTGAGTTCAAGTAATGAAGTTCTGTTGGTGCAAATCGAATCGTACCCGAAGAGAAGTCTCTAGAAAAGAAAAGAGAGGAAAAGGAAGAAGAAGAAGGAAGATTGTGAGGGAAGAGATCTCTTCTTTTGCAAACCTAAGGCAGTGATTTCGTCAGGTATTTAAAGGGGAGAAGGTGGGACCCACACGCTCAAAACGAAACTAGTAAGACCCATATACGACGTCGGATTGATGAAAATTGGAATATTTCAAGGAATGCAGGAGGGTGGCCGAACCCTTCCAAAGTCGTCTACATATACGAATATTCTTTATGAAAATTCTGTATCCACGTGGCTATCATCCATTGGTCCACCTCGGTAAGTAAACCCTCCTTTTCAGGCTTGAAATTTGGCTGAAGGTTCTCTTCTCATTAGGCGCTTCTTTCCTTTTTCCTTTTCCCTCCCCTCTTTTCTACTTTTTCCTATTTTCGTTTTGTTTTAAACAATTTTAGTAGAATTATATTACCCATTCAGATACCTTTTTTCAAAATTAAAAATTAAAAGGACGTTCAGAGTTGAGCAGCGGAAAATAGAGAATATCAAATTATGCTAATAATATTATTTAGTTGGGATTTGGTTATAATTGAAAGTCGTGACAAATATTTAATTTATTTTAATATAATTCGATACTTTAAACAAAATGTCAATTTTACCCTCCGATCGCATCAGAAAAGTAATCCCAATATGAAACAAATGATGTAATTTTACGACTTAATTTAAAGGGACCTATTCAAACTGGGAACATGGCAACATGCTGAGGGGCCTACTTGGGATACAAATACCCGAAATAATTGAATTTATTTCTCTTTTTTGCTGGGAAATAATTGCAACTTTTAATCGTAAATATAATTAAATTAATTGCTCACTCTTTTACCAGAAAAATTATAGAAATTGTGGAGTTGTTGGTCGATGATTGATTAAGGAACATCATAAGACTGTTTTTTGTTCNTTTCAATTGCAGCAATAAAAGCATACTTGCTTAAACCTAGTTTTGAAATAAAAATAAAATTGAAATAAAAGAGAAAATTGTTATAAATTTATAAGCAGACTGTTTTCTTTAAGTACTGTAAAATTAAGAATAACCGCGGCTAAAACTTAAAAGGAAAAACACTAACCGTCAATATAGGTAATTTGACAACTCCAAATGAGGATGTATACTGATTAATAACTACCAAATTGAAAATCTAAAATGCTAATAAATTAAACACAATGAGATCCTAACAATTCTTTCTGTTACTAGCATGTTTCTTTGATCAACAAATCACACTAGATTATGATTTCTTCTATAATGACTCGATTTTTTTAGAGATAGATCACGAACAGTTACTCATACATGCAAAATTTAAAGATTTGTGAACCAATAAAATAAAAACTTAGAATTTGTGAGAAAAACAATCAAAGCATTTTATTTAGTTAACAAATAAAATAGCTCAACATCATATCCTTTAAACATGAAAAAGGAAACAACATAAGATTTTAATGCAAACATTTGACTCGTGTCAAAGCTTGTATCTTGAAAGTTTAGATAGTTCGACAACAAAACTGACAAAGTAAAAATGTAAAAGCTTATGCTCATTCCTCATGGCATAACTAGTAATGTTCCATCAACCGTCTCATGTGCTTATGCCTTACTTGAAAAAGAAAAACATGTGTAGAAAGAATGAATACTGAAAATAAATTGCTTTGGTTGTTTTTTCCCAAACTTAAAAGCTTTTATTTTATTGTTTAATTAACTAACATTTGAAAACTGCACGTGTGAGTAACATTCATGATTTGTGTATGAAAAATCGAGTCGTTACATCGTTACCATAACAAACATGCTCTAATACTACTAAATAGTAAATAACCGATTTTAAGATTTAAGATTTAAGATTTTTATTAAAAAGTAAACGGCTCATTTTCAACCCTTGAGAAAAGTGATTTGTGGGGGAATTTGTTCAAAATTCGAAGATATGAAAAGTTCGGGACAAGGGAGAATAAAATCAAAATTAGTGTAACAAAGTTTGTTTAAAAGTAGACAGTAATATAATTAAAGCTTCTTTTTTGTTGAGTTGATTTGATAATATTAAATTAAAGAGGAACACAAAAAAAAAAAAAAAACAAAGTGAAAAGGAGTATAGCTAATCAATTTTTTCAGTTAATTCGGACACGTGGCATCCATGTAGCGGTGCTGCGTTGTCAAAGAGTGATTTTCACTCTCCCCAAATTTTCATTATTATTTTATTTTATTTTTTTCCAAAATAAAAAAAGTAGAAAAGCTATTTTATTGTATTTGTAGTTTAGTGTACTAATTGAAGAGAAATAATAATAATAATAATAATAATAATAATAAAGTATAGAAATTTGAGTAATTGACGAATTAAATAAATCATGGGAACATATGAGAATATTGGAGTATAAAGAATCTGATGCCACATACCTTGATAATGGACCAAATGCAGCCGAGGATGTTCATGTTTCTTCATTTTTTTTTATATTGTTTTTATAAATTCAAAGGTAGAGGATGAAACTTATATTAAAGAAGTTAATAGATGTATGATAGAGCATGTTGGGGAATGACGTTGAGATGGTTAAAATCACTCCAATACACCTTTTAATTTTTTTAAAATCAATTCAATGCTTAAATTCACACTTTTAAAATCAAACATGATATTTTAAATTACCACCAAAATTAATTTTGAAGGATTAAAAATCCATCGAAGAGAATTGAATTTGAATAAATCAAAATTATTTCAACTATTTTTAAATTACTCTCAAACAACCTCAAAATCCATTAATAAGAAAACTAAGATTTCAATTTTGGTTTTCGTTTTATATTTGAAAGGTAGCATTTTTCATACCAACACAAGTTTCCTTTTTCATGTTGTATAAAGATATATTCTTTAACATATTTATTCATTTTTATACTAAGAAAAACCTTTCCCATCTTCTTAAAGCCAATAATCAACACCAACATGAGTATTTGTATTAACATTTTTTAATCAGTAATTATCTTCCTTTCAATTCTTTAGAATGCAATTCATTATATATATATATATATAGAAGTGTGTTGTAGATAGTTGAAAATTATTTTACCTACTTTATAAGGAAGATTCTTCATATTTTAACTATATTAATTGGCACATGTATAAAAGTCTAAAATAAGATATAATTAATTCTCAATTTAGAATCGAGTCTTTAATTTTAACATAATTGACAATATAAATTTTGTGTTAGTTGAACTAAACTCATTTTTATGTAGTACAACCTACATTACACATCTAAGTAACTTACTTTAGTCCATGTAATATTATTGTTTAATAGGAAGATTATTGTATAAAATAATTATATGTATAAAAGAAAAAAAGAAAAAGAAACAATTCAGGTAAGGAGGGTCCCATCTGCCAACCTAAACAGGATTAGGTGTCGTTTAAGCAAAGCCATAAGCAACGACCAATCTCATCATTCCTTCTTTTTTGTTGTTTCCCATTTTTTCTTCTAATTTCAAATCTTTATAATAATAAATCATCCTAATTAAAAATTTATTGGAATTAATTAATTAAATTATAAGATACCCAAATTACGTTAATGTAATAGGGAGATATTGTGGATTATCTAAAAAAAAGAATAAAACTTAACACAAAGAATTTCCCTTTGCCTTTAGTTCAGAATAATGACAAAATCATTTATCTCGTTTTCATTAAGAAGATATTAAAACATAGAGATGAAGCGTATGAAAATATCAAATTATCAAATACCATTCGGTTGATAATCTACGTGGATTGAACTATTACAAAAAAAAACATTATCTACAGTTTTATAGAAGACGATGGAAACACATATTTTTTTATATAAAAAAATAAAATGGAAATCCTTAGCAGTTAGCATAGAGCAACCGCCAGAACTCGAGTCGAGATCTGATTCGACGTGGACATGAACTATGACACGTGGAGGAGAAAGGAATTAAAGAAGGGACACGTGTAAGTACTTTATGGACTGAGGTGGCTAGTAATTAAAAAATAAATAAAATAAAACGTAACAAAGTAAGTTATCCAACAGAGAAGGAAAACGAAAATTGGGAAACTGCATGTGCTGATGTGCAATGCATGTATCCATCACATCAAAATAGCGGTGTTTGTATTTTACCATTCTGTCCTTTTCGATTACTCACTTGTTCTTAGACCAAATGGATTAACTTTAACTTTATATTATAAAATCGTCAAACTAAAAATGTTTCGGTAAATACTATCCTCCTTTAGATTTCATTAAAAAAATATCGTGCAAAATCCTCTAATATTTATTAATACATTAATTCTTAAAGAGACTCCTTCAAATATCACATTAATAAAATTTAAAGTGAAAATTAAATTAAGAAAAAAAAAGAAAATAATAAAATAATAATAATAAAAGGAGGGAAGGGGAGAAATTCGTTTGTATTTGGACAGACTTTGGGTTGAAAGTTTAGGACGGTTGCTATTAGGCCCACATTAAACGTCAAATCAAACACAATTCCAATATTATCCTTGAACAAATCACTCTTTGGCGTGATATTAGGACCATCCACAAAAGAAGCATTGCCGTGGTAGTAACTTAAGACGATGGTTGTTCTTGTTTTTTGTTTCTCATCTATTCTTACATGTTTTTTTTTCCTTTTTGGTCTATGTTTTTTGTTTTAAAAAATAAAAACAAAATGAACCTTGGTTATTGATTTTTGTCTTAAAAAAGTTTGGATAAATCATATATGTTGGTAAGAGGAGGAGTTATTTCCATCTAATAATGAAAGGCTTACTTAATTGGTAGAAAAAAATTGCAACATTGTTTAGAAGTTATTTCGTACAAAAGTAGAAAAAGAGAGTTAATATAGTGATAATTTGATTTATTGTTACTATGAGAGAGAAAATCAATTCTTTATTATTTTAATTATGGATAAACGTATTGTTCCACGTGTAAGACTAACCAATCGAAATGTGATATAGTCAAATCACAAATAAATTATATACCTATCAAATTTTGGATGACACGGAGGTGACAACAAAATACTGATGACATCAGCATACAATAGAACATCATGTGTAGATGTGATATTCACTTTATTTCCAAAGTTGATTTGATTTTTTTACCAAAGTAAAAAATGTGAATAAAATGTGGGGCTCACTCAAATTTGGAAATCTCAAATCCCAAAAAGGGGTGTTTTAGTCTCATAATCAATGGACTCACACTTTTCTTTTTTTCTTTTTTCTTTTTTTTTTTTTGTTACAACATTTGTTCTCTCTCTCTCCTTTAACATTCTTTAAAATTTTTTGTTCCTTTTTTTTTCTTTTAATGTATTTCTCAAGTTTCTCCAAACCCTCTTCTAGAGCCTCAAAATCTTTTTTTTAGATGATAACAATGAAAAATGGAAACAAATTCCACTGATAAGAGCCTCAAATTCCTCATTTTGCTCAAACTAATGCAAAACAAACACTCCACACTAGAAACCATACCTTAAAAGATATAAAACTCAATCAGTGGTGTTAAGATAGCTGATGGGGACGTCAAATAGTGAGTCAGCCAAATTGGCCCTGACGTGGCCAATGACATGGAATTCGCCCTTGTCTCTTTCTCTTCCCAAAATTTTGTTATTCCTTCATCATTCTTTAGTTGACATGTGCTGTTTTGTAACAAATTTATTTTCCTGTAAATGTGTATTTAATACGTCCCTGTGCTGTGTAAAAATCAAGATATTGGAAATACAAAATCACATAAAAGAAGACCTTTGTCTCTTTGTCTTCTTCCTATGTTCTCTCTGCCTTTTTTTTACAAATCTCAACCTAGTATCAGAGCCTGTGGCCTTTAAACCTTCAATCTTTGCAAACTCCAGCTAAGGGAGTCACTCTAGGCCTCCCCTGAATCAGTTACTCAACCAAGTTACATCCATTAAAATGGATCGAACCAACTTTTTGTTATGGAAAAACCTAGCCTGGCCAATCCTAAGGAGCTATCGCCTTGAAGGCTATCTAACTGGGGGAAAAGTGTGTCCCAATCGATTCATCAATAGATCAACAGAAGCAAGTAGATATATCGCCACTGAAAGGGAAGGAGCCAACTCGAATTCGACAACCACCAGGGAGCACCAGACCCTAAATCCTGAGTATGAGACGTGGGTAGCTGTTGATCAGCTACTTCTTGGATGGCTCTACAACTCAATGTCGCCGGAAATCGCCATCCAAGTTATGGGTCATCAGTCCTTGAAGAGCCTCTGGGATGCTACCAAGAAGCTATTTGGTATCCAATCCAAGGCAAAAATAGACTACTTAAAACGAGTCTTTCAACAAACAAGAAAAGCTCTCTTTGGAAGAGTATTTGACAATCATGAAGAAATATGCTGACAATCTTGCACTAGCTGGTAACCCAATTTCTAATAATGATCTAATCTCTCAAGTTCTTTTAGGTCTCGATGAAGAATACAACCCAGTAGTTGTTATGGTTCAAGGAAAGCAAGGAATAACCTGGACTGATCTACAATCAGACCTTATCTTCTATGAAAAACGCCTAGAGTATCAGATGACCCTAAAATCGGGAGTAAGCTGTAACACCCCGCACATTTTTTTTAGTAATAATGTAATTTCAGTAACTTTATTATTTGAAATTTCAGTAATTGTTATTAGTTGGAGGGCATTTTTGGGTTTTTGGACTTCAAGTGTAAGTGCGGGAATTTAATTGTTGGCATGAAATTATTCAATTTGGAAATTAATGGGAGGAATTAATTTTCTTTTGAAAATGAAAGGAATTTAATAGTATAAAGTGGAATAAGGAAAGGAATAAAATATAATTATACTTATTACCTTTTTTTTGTTGTTATTATTATTATTATTATTTTATAAAAATCAAACCCCCCTGTCTTCCTCACGCATCTGGCGCCCCCCTCCCATTGCCGACCTTGACCAGCAGCCGGTCTCTTCAACCCGTCGTCCAGACACCGCTCGTCGCCGAGGTCTTGTCCAGTCGACGCCATCGTTTGGCGAGGCCCGATCGCGTTCAAAGCCTCGCCCTCTGGATTCGCGCGTCTGCCGCCCGATCAATTCGCCCATTGAAGCCGCGCCAGATAAGTGACTTTCAGCCTTCAGTCGCACCGTTTGTCCAGCCCAACCGTGCGTCAGATTTGTCGTTCGTGGGTTCTGTGTTGTTGCCCAGATTTGTCCAGTCGCTACGTCCCGTCATCCGGCCCGATCTGTCCAGCCTAGGTTCACTTCACCTCACCATCAGATCCGCGTCGTCACGTCGGATCCGCTGCCTAGCCGTCAGATTTCTTCTGTCACCGCCACCGTTGCTTGTGCCATAATCTCAGAGTCTTTGAGTAAGATAGAAGTTTTTAGAATTTTCTTTGGGGATTTTAGAATACTCGGTAGATTTTGGCTAAAATTTTGAATGACCATCATGTTTGGGCCATAGATTTGAGTGTTGGAAGAGTTTCAAGGTCGAAAGCGGATCGTGCGGTATTGCAAAAGTTGTTTGGGGTTGGTCAATCAAACTTTTGGTTGTGGATTTGATCTTGAACCAAGCCATACCTTTGGTAAGTTAAATTGGGGTTCATTGGATTAAATGTGGTATGTTTTGGTTTTGGCTCCAAAGATTGAATTCTAGTGTTTGTGTTTTGTGCTGGGGAATTAATTCGAGAGTTACTTTGTTGGAGATTAATTGCTTGGGTTAATTTTGGATTTAACTTTGAGGTAAGTAATCTTACTACTAGAACTGCCCAGGGCCAGACATTAGATGTATGCTAGCATGATAAATGTAAGTTATGGCAGAATGTAACATGATAGACTAATAGTATAATACAATCAAAGCATGTTCTGGTACGAGATCTGAATTATTTATTTATGCACATAGACACTTGAATGCTAGTATGAGATGGTATGTGCTTCCATATGGTTGTATTTGATCTGATGATGTTGAGATAGACATGTATGTTGTAGAACTGTGATGTTGAGGTATATGTGTATGTTGTAGAGCCATGATGTTGAGGTTTATATGTATGTCATAGATTCGTACAGTGTTGATTATGATGTTGAGACTATGCAAATGTCCTTACTGATTAGTTAGATGCCCATTAGATTTTTTGTTTCCTTCGAAATTCACCAGTTTATGTTACCTTCGAAATTCACTAGTTTGTGTCTCCTTCGGGATTCACTAGAGGTAGTGGGCATACTTAACTATAGTAGGATAGGACTTAGTCTCCTTCTTGTTTAATGTGTATATGTGTCCCATGAGGACTAGAGCAGTTTATATGTTTTACCAGAGGTGGATATCTAGAGGACATAGATGCCCAGCCTGACCCTAGTAGTGGGGTTACTTACTGAGTATTTTATACTCATTCTTTCTCATGTTGTTGTTTCAGGTAAGGGTAGAGATGCACCGGCGATGGACAAGTGGAATTCGTGATTGAGCCACTAGGACTAATTTTTACGCTTCCGCATCATAAGATTTAGAGTTCTTTTCATGTTTCTCTTAACTTTTAGTTTTGATGTTTAAAACTTACTTTTAAGAATCGTTTTTCAGACTTGTTTATTATCCTTTATGATTTATGGGTACCCTGCTATTATTTTAGTATTTGAATTTAATGAAAGTCCTTTGAACTTACCTTATTTAATTAGCAATTATTTTGCCATAACCGAGTGTTGTTTTGAGTTCCATGCATGCATGTATTTAGTAACGGTCTAACTTAAATGCTAGTGGGTCGGGTCGTTACATAAGCACTCTGACTTTGTCATCCTCTGGTACTAGTCAATCTCCCTCTGTCAATGCAACTCAAACAAAAGGTTCAGCCAATCAAAACCCTCCCTCCAGTACCAATCGTAATCAACAGAGAAATTTCTCTCCCAACTATTGTGGACGTGGTGGATACTCAAATCGCCCTATCTAGCAAGTCTTTACCAAAGTAGGACATACAACAGTTGTATGTTATTACGCTTCCTCAAAGACTTCAACAATCCTAATCAAACTCATCTGCGTGAGCACTCTGGTTCTTCACCTATGCCAAGCAATAGTCACATGTTTCGTCCACCCCAGAATCCCTTCATGACCAACTCTATGATGGCCACTCTTGAATGTGTCATTGATCCTTCATGGTATGCCAACAATGGAGCCTTAAATCATGTAACGTTCAACCCATCTTACCTCAACCAGAAGGCAGGTTGTACAGGTACTGATCAAGTCATTGTTGCAAATGGTTCTACATTAAAAATATCTCATGTTGGACATAATGTCTTATCTTCTCCATCAGGATCTCTTAAGCTGAATAATGTGTTGTGTGTTCCTTCCATTGCTAAAAACCTTATCAACATCTCTCATATAACCAAAGATAATCACATTATTGTTGAGTTTCACTCTGATTCTTGTGTGATTAAGGACAAAAATTCAGGGGAGGTGTTAGTGACGGGCATGCTTAGAGATGGGTTATATCAGCTGACTACCTCTGACCAGCACATAAATAAATATCAGATTCTTCCTGCAGGAAGATCTAAAGGTTTAAGGGCTGTCTCCTCACATTTTCCTTACTGTTTGTTCCTCGATGAGTTGCATACTCCTTCCATTAGTAAAACTGTAATAGTGACCAAATCAATTTTACAAAAAGGCTTGGTCATCCTTCTTCTCAAATGTTAGACAAGGTTATCAAAAGTTGTAATATGAAAGTTTTATCTAATGATGGCGTTTCATTTTGTGAAGCGTTCCAATTTGGAAAAATTCACGCCCTTCCCTTCCCTCACTTTGTCTCTTATGCTTCTAAACCGTTTGACTTGGTCTATATGGACGTTTGGGGACCAGCCCCTGTACTGTCTGCTGATGGTTTTTTATTGTATGTACTTTTTATTAATGACTTCACTCGATTCACCTGGCTATACCCTATCGAACAGAAGAGTGACACTGTTCAATCTTTTAAGGATTTTTGCACCATGGTTTCAAATCAATTCAGTACAAATGTTAAAACATTACAACTTGATGGGGGAAGTGAATATAAACCAATATTGTCCATTTGCAATCAGCTAGGCATTCAAACTTGCATCTCTTGTTCATATACATCTGCCCAAAATGGACGTGCAGGACGCAAACACCATCATGTGGTTGAAAATGGACTTACCTTGCTTGCTCAGGCCTCAATGCCCCTAAAATTTTGGTGGTATGCCTTTCAAGCTGCTACTTTTCTAATTAATGGTTCACTTTCCTCTACTTTACAGGGTTCAACACCAATCCAGCTCCTCCATCATCGACCCATGGACATATCATCTTTTCGGGTCTTTGGATCTGTGTGTTATCCATACTTACGACCATATCAAAAGAACAAATTTGACTCCTATACGTAAAAGTGTGTGTACCTTGGGCCCTCACCACTGCACAAAGAGAATCGGTGTATGAACAAAGATGGGCGAATATTCATCACGAGACATGTTGTTTTCAATGAAGAAGAATTTCCTTTTTACACTGGGTTTGGTACTTCTTCACCTACTCCAACAACCCCTCCAGCTTATAACTCCATTCTATCTTGGTTTGGCCGATTTGTTCACTCAGGCCTTGTCTCGATACCTTCCCTCATTGGTCCAACTCATGCTTATCATCTTCCCTCAGCCCAATGTCACTCCCCTGCTTATGTTAATCTAATTCCTCCCTCCCCAGCTCAGACCACCTCCTCCTCTACTACCAATACACCTAATACCAACCATCTGAATCCCAACTCTTTAACCTTAATTGATCCACACTCCCCCACTCCCTTGTTACTCAAATTATCCAGCCCTACTACCACCTCCCCATCCACCTTTCCTACCTCTAAACCTAGTGTTCCACGACCATTAGTTGTAAATCAACACCCAATGATTACAAGAGGTAAGGCTGATGTCTTTCGATCGAAGGTTTGGACTGCTACCTCTACACCATTGGGTCATCTCTCAGTCCTCTACTGAACGTACCAAATTATCAGATGCTCTATCTTGTCCTTCTTGGAAGGTTGCCATGGTTGAAGAGTTGTCTGCTCTCCAATGATTGAATACTTAGTCTCTTGTTCCACATTCTCCTCATCATAATGTAGTTGGCTGCATATGGGTCTTCTGACTAAAAACTAATGCTGATGGCTCAGTTTTACGTCACAAAGCTCGTCTTGTGGCCAAGGGGTTCCACCATATGCTAGGAATTTATTTCTTCAAAACCTTCAGTCCAGTGGTGAAGGCGTCTACAATTCGTATTGTCTTATCTCTTATTGTCTCATATGGATGACATCTCCGTCAACTTGATTTTAATAATGTGTTTTTGAATGGCACATTGAAGGAGGATGTATATATGTCATAACCACCGGGTTTTGAGGATCATACTCGGCCACATCACGTCTGCAAACTTAACAAAGCTATCTATGGTTTACGTTAGGCTCTACGTGTTTGGAACGATGAATTAAAATAGTTTTTGGTTTCATGTGGTTTCTCCGTAAGTAAATTTGATAACTTTCTCTACTTCCTAAGGCAGTCTTCACTTATTGTTCTACTACTTAATTATCATATCATTAATAAATTATAAATAAATATGATAACTAACTTATCATATTTATTTATTTCATATAGTTTTAATATTGCATCATATACAATATATAAACCATAGTTCTTTTTCTCTATTTTATGGCATTTAATATAAATCATATTTATATTAAGTTTAATGACTATGAATCTTATTCATAGAAAATATATTTGAATCATATTCAAATATTAGTTCCTCCAAGCAAACAATAATGTATCAAACATATTATATCAATTATATCATATATAATTGAATTAATTTAATTATATCATATATAATCAAATTCCCTCTTATTAATTTGAACATTTCAAATTAACCCAAAAATTGTTTCTCAACTTGAATCCACTAAGCAACCAAGGGGACCTTATGGATATGTAGCTTGAAGCTCCAACAGTACGTGAATAACTGACTAAACTCTTTAGTCGCATTATCCACCATCCGTTAACTGTTGGGCACTCCACTAAAGACCGACAGTTGCACTCTTCGCACTACAGATATATCTCTGTGTCCATTGGATATAACCAATCAGAAGTATGATGACCCTTCACAAATCGCTCGTAAGTACAAATGGACTAAATTACCATTTTGCCCCTGTAGTTACATCTAATTCCTTAAGTACCACTGATCCCTCTAATGAACAATAGATCATAGTCCCACTATAACTAAACCCCTCTCAAGCCAAGAGAGGGTGTGGCGCCACATTGTTCAAGACCCGGAATCAACCCTTAAGGGAGAAATTTATCTACTTACCTTGCTTCGGGGAAGGAGTGAATTTCATCTTTTGTAGCTGAGTTCCCAACTCTCCAATCAGACGAATCCTCAAAATGATAGGCTTGTTGAGTCGGTGATCTGGCCACTCTCACCCATACAAATCAAAGAACCGCCCTCATAGGCAGGAGTTCACAACTCACTCAGGATTAAGGTCATGTTACCTATGGTCATCCTAGTGAAATGAAAATCTTAATTATGAACGGTGTTATATAACGAGACTAAACATTTCGTGGTCCGGTATTATAAAAACTCCTTAGTATATAATATCCCCACTCACGTGTCTAATACATGAATGATCAGGATCAGATCATTTGTAGCACTTTACAACATTTGTAACACCTATAAAGTGGGCCATACTCGTAATGTCATCAGGATAGGGTATCCAACCTTATCCATATACTATAGACCATTTAGGTTATCACTTAAAACACGATCGACTTGTATGTCTCCACATACATGTTTAAGTTACAACGATAACTATGGATCTTCGTTTATCGGTTTGTGATTAATACAACTAAAATATCAAATATTTCATAGACAATGTGAATAAAATATCATATATTATAAATCACAGAATGTTTGTTCATACAAGTGTTTACAAACTACAGAACCCTACGAGATTTAGGGTATCAACCCCAATAAATTCAACATGTCATTGAAGGATCTCATAACGATGAGTTCTATGAGTGCGTTTGGATCGTTCCGATCTCACTGTGACCGAAATATAACATTATACATTCAACACATACAGTTATGCAAATAAACTCTAATTAACGACATGCTACGAACAACAAAAACAACAAGGGAAAGAGTTCCATACCAGTTGAAGACTATCTTCAAACTTCAGAACTCCAACGCAGCGAAACCCCTCCAAGTGATCTACCAAAGCCTGGCGGGAATATCAACTGCAGCAGCACGATCAACGCGAACTCACGACCACAACGGTGACGACACCACCACTAATGAGGCCCGGGTATTCTCGGAGTGAAAATCAAAGGGTGGCATTTGGTGAATTTGGTAGAGGACGGAGGAAATATGAATCGTGTAGGCGATAAGCAAGTGGGAGGGTGAAGGCCGCTATCGCATAGCAGAAATGCTTATCATCTAGAGAAGCTACACGATCGTGTAGAATTTGCTGAACGATCGTTTAGGAAAAGGTATACGATCGTTTAGTTAAATCGGCACACTCTACGATTGTTTAGAGAAGCTATCCGATCGTGTAGGCGAGAGTGTGCGATCGTTTAGCGCGAGATTGATGATCGTTTAGGCGGAGAAGCGACTATCGATAGGCTCTCGAGCGATCGTTTTCTTTCACCAACGTGCGCTTCATGAAATCTTTTGAACGAATGACGGACGATCGATTGAATGATTAAAAAATGAAAACATTTTTCATTTTAACTCATCGGTTACCATAACCGACGTTGCCCACTAACCCACGTCCGAACGTGAATTTTGGCATAATTATCTTATAATTAACCATCTAATTAATTAATTAATATAATCATATTATATTTATATCCTATAATTTGATATCACATATCGACCATAGTATTTTCTCCTCTACTTGATATAAATCATATTTATATCTAATTTCCTCCAAAATAATGTATCTCATACATTTGCCAAGTATATCATATATAATTAACCAATCCAATTATATCATATATAATCGAACTTTCTCTTGTCAATTTGAACATTTCAAATTAACCCAAATAATGGTTCTTAACTTTATCCAAGCTACCTAGGGGACCTAATTGACCTGTGGCTCGAAACTCCAATGGTACATGAATAGCTGACTAAACTCTTTAGCCATGAGATCCACCATCCGTTAACTGCCAGACATTCCACTAAAGACCAACAACTGAACTCTTCTTACCACAAATATATTTCTGTGTCCATCAGATATAACCAATCATGAGTACGATGACCATTCACAGATGCTCGTAAGTACAGTTGGGCCAAATTACCGTTATGTCCCTGTAGTTACATCTCACTCTTTAAGTACCACCGATTCCTCTAATGAACAATGCAACATAGTCCAACTATGTGTGAACACCTCTTGGGCCAAGAGAAGGTGTGTGGCGCCACATCGTTCAAGCCCCGGAATCAGCCCTTAAGGGAGCTATCTATTTACTTACCCCTGCATTGGGGAAGGAGTGAATTCCATCTTGTGTAGCTGAGTTCCCAGCTCTTAAATCAGATGACCCCAAAATGGTAGGTTTGAATCAACGAACTGACCACTCGCACCCTGATGACGGGAAATTAGATGTCAATTACTCAACAACTAAAATTTTGTGGATGCAATATGCGATGCATGTACTTAATGTATGCGTTGATTATCATGCGTCGTGGTCATACGTTGGAATGACTTTGCGTTAACAAATGTATACTATGACCATGCATTCCTGTCACAAGTTTTCTTACACTCACGCCAGGTATAACGTGAACGCAAGTTTCTCGAGTGATCCAAGGTCGAACTCAAGGACTTGTAGCTAGATGAATACGGTAATGTGCATGTGGCAGTTGAATAAAAGAATGATGGAGGGGTTTCTAAGTTAACACCACTCCTACTCTTAACTAACAGACAACGCAATGGGAATGTGAATGAGAGGTAGAAACACGACAACTATTGACAGAAAGTAAATGGATGGAAAAAATAGATAAACTACGGAGATGTCTTCATTGCAACCCTTGAGAGTGACCGCAAGGGCAACCTTAGTCAACACAAGCCATGCGATCATGATACACACAGTTGAGCCTAACTTTAGGATGTATGCGATAGTGCCGGGAAGCCTATGCCTACTTAAACCTCCATAACCCACTCACGTGCTCTCGCCGCATGAGCGTGATGGCCGCATACCACCTTATCCTACTTCCTGAACGCATGCAATATCCTATTGTAGGGTGCATACGCTGTGTAAAAGCAGACATAGCTTATCTCTAAGTTCCCCATTCTTGCTTATGCGTTCCAATATGCTCTTTCGAGTCTTAGATTTGGGTTTTAGACTACTCTCTCAAGTATGCCTAAATGATGATTGATGCGCTCATAAGTCAAGATAACCACATAACTTGGCTGACCTAAGATTATTCTTATCTCTAGTGAACAATAGCTTATATTGCTTAATGCGACCAACCACTTACCCTCTCAGACAGTTAGTTGTTGCTAACTTTACTCATAGACAAGCGTAGTGTTAGCTTCACACTAAGCAAATAAGGTTTACTCACACACTTACGCAACGCACACCTCTCGGTGGGTTACTACATGCTTCATATCCCTAATCCATATGACTAAGTGTGCGATACTCAAGCAATCTCACTAAGTGATGCAATGAAGTTATGGATGCTAAGTAAAGAAAGATGGAGTTGAAATCGAAGGAAACATAGAAATGCATTAAACACATCATGTATTCATTCCTTAATCACAAAATGTAATACAATACAATATAAGAAAAGAAGAGAAAATAAAATGACCAGCTAGAAGCAATGTCTTGCTTCCAACAGATGTGCGTCAAGGCTGCCGGTGGTGCCATGGATGGGCGGTGGAGCTGACTCTCTCGAGATCTAGCTCCGGTCGAAGGCTCTGGTCATCACTCGGAATGGATGAAGGAGATGAAGAACTCTCAAGCTTTTTTCTCACGCATTTGTCTGGATCACAAGGATCCGCCCTAAGGTGAACCTCAGGTGAAAACATTGGATGAGTTGAAATTCTGCTCGTCGGCTTCTTTATATAGAGCTTGGATCGCCGACAACATTAATAGACTGCTCTGATTCTGACATTCGTGGCGCGTTAATCCTTTCTGAATCTCTGCGGATAACGGCGTGGTAGGTGAAATGTTAACATCAGCTTTTAATTTTCCGGAGATGTACGTTGATACGTTCATTCCACCAACCTTGCGTTGATCCCTCTATTATGCGTTATCGCGTATCTGCAATCGTTCGTGACCGCATTCGCTTAATACCGCAAGTTCGACACTGCAATCGCTTGACGAGCGCAACTCCCATGCGATGGACACATGCAGATGATTACCGCAACACCCATGTGTTGATCAAACACTTGTGATGGAGAGTTTCTCCACATGTGGTCGTCTATGCGGTAGTCCCTAATATAATTTCCGCATATTCTGCTTAACAACCCTCATAATTCTAAATAAAAGGCCTAAGATGACATTCATTTCTGCATGTCATCACACCCATACAAATCAAAGGACCACCCTCAATCAGGATTGAGGTCATGTTACCTATGGTCATCCTAGTGAAGTGAAGTCTTTGTCATGAACGGTGTTATATAACGAGACGTTAACACTTCGTAGTCAGGTCTTATACAAATTCTTTGTATAGGACGCCCCCACTCATATGTCCCCAACACGAATGATCAGGATCAGACTATCTGTGACAAGTCACAACACTTGTGACCATTCCACAAAGTGGGCCGTATCCGTAGCGTTACCAGGATAAGGTTTCCTTCCTATATCCATATACTTTCCTTCCTATATCCATATACTACAGACCATTTTGGTTATCACTCAAGACATGATTCACTTGTATGTCACCACATACATGCTTGAGTCACATAAAGATAACCAGGGATTTTATGTTTATTGGTTTGTGGTAAAGAAAATAAAACAAGTAACTAAGCAACATACTAAAATGTGAAGTAAATATCATATATTAACAACACAAGTGTTCGTACATACTGTTTACAAATTATAGGACACGAGACTTTAGGGCATCAACCTCAACAATCTTCCATTTGTCCTAAAGCGAAGTGGGGTGTACACAAAACTTAGTACAAAACAATAAACTAAGGCATAAAAGCCCAGTACAATAAAATCTCCCATTTGCCCTAGTCCAGTCGCGGGATATCCTATAGACTCATGCTCTGTAGGTGACCCTCAAACATTGTAACCGTGAGAGCCTTCGTAAACGGGTTAGCAACATCAAAATGGCCTGGGTTATACTGATCTGTCTCATCTCCTCAACCTCTTGAGGCGTCTTAGGACACATTTCTTTAGACAAAGTGACTCCATGCCTGAACAGTAATAGGCCCCTCCTAGAGTCCTGCATCGAGTACTCGTGCAACAATTTATAAATGTATGATGCATGAGACAGTGCTAGCACTTTGTTCTTACGATCCTGAAAGATCTGTATACATAGAACAAACTGAGCCACTCCCAAATCTTTCATTTAGAATTGGGTCGCTAGCCAGTTCTTAACTACAACCTACATCATTCCCAATGAGTAGGATATCGTCTACATACAACACTAAGAAGACTACTGAAGCGTTGATGATCTTCTTATAAACACAAGATGCATTAACATCGCCATCCCGGTCAACATCCTCCATTGCATTCTTATAAGATAACGGATCCGCAACGTTGCCATCTGCTACCATAGCAAGGATTTTCGTGAAACCTAGATCACAAACGGGTGGGTTCGCAACCCTCCCACTACGTCGAGGTTCCCTCAACTCTTGAGGTGGAACCGACCTACTGGATGAACTCCCATTAACAACTCTTGTTGATGTAGCAGGCTCTTCAACAACTCTTGTTGAAGTTTCAGTAGTTTCATTGGAAAGCTCATGTAACACGACTTTGCTTCGTGGACTATGCTACCTTATATGATCCTCCTCCAGGAAAGTAGTGTTTGTTGAAACAAACACCCTATTTTCCGTCGAATCATAAAAATAACCCCCTTATGTACCTTTAGGGTAGCCTACAAAGAGGCATAACCTCGACCGTGATTCCAACTTCTTGGGATTAGCCTCAAGTATATGTGCAGGGCAACCCCAAATGCGGAAATGACGTAAACTAGCTTTTTGCCCGTTCCACAACTCCAGAGGTGTTATTGCAACACTCTTGGAGGAAACATAGTTGAGTATATATACTGCAGTCTCCACTACAAAACCCCAAAACGAGTCCGGTAAGGAAGCGTAACTCATCATCGAGCAAACCATGTCTAACAAGGTCCTAATTCTCTTCTCAGCTACACTATTCTGCTGAGGTGTACCCGGCGCTGAGAGTTGGGAAACAATTCCATGTTCTATCAAATTTTCCTGGAATGCCGATTCCAAAAACTCTCCACCTCGATCCAATCGAAGTGTTTTAATCCATCTATCTAATGCGTTTTCAACTTCAGCCTTGAACTTTTTGAAGTTTTCAAAGGATTCAGACTTCTAAGATAAACATACCTGTACCTGGAGTAATCATCAGTGAAACTGATAAAATACTCAGAGCCACCTCAGGCTCGCACATTCATAGGACCACAAAGGTCAAAATGTACTAACTCAAGAGGCTCCTTAGCTCTATAACCTTTTGCAGTAAAAGGTCGTTTAGTCATCTTACCCTCAAGGCAAGATTTGCACATAGGTAAAGAATTTTCTTATAACTCACTAGAAATCCATTCTTCACCAATCTCTCAATCCTATTAAGATTGATGTGCCCTAAACATAGATGCCAAAGTTGGACATTTTCTTTTGGAGAAATTCGTCAACGTTTTGATTGAGTTACGAAAGTTCTGAACAATTCAGTATTATGGAGGAAATTAATGGCTAACGGCTTTAGCACATATAAATTCGATTCCAGATTTTATGTACAAATAAAAACACCATCTTTAGGAATAAACGCTTTATTCACATTAAAAGAGACAGTATATTTACATTGCAATAAACACTTTATAGAAATAAGGTTTCTTTTTAGTTCAGGAATAATATATACATCATTTAAAATAAGAAACCTATTCTGTAAAGTTAACTGGAGTCCTCCCACTGCCACATCTGAGACGACGTGCCCAGTGCCTACTCGCATCGTCATCTCACCAGCCTCCAGCTGTCGCCAAGATCTAATCCCCTGAAAAGAAGAACAAACATGGTTATTGACGCTTGAATCAATTATCCTAACAAAATCATCATTCTCCACTAAACAAATTTCAAGCACAAGTAAATCACATTTACCTTTATCAGCCTTGGCCTTAGCCTTGGCTTCTTTCTTCTCTTTCAGATACCGAGGATAGTTCCTCTTCCAGTGTCCATTTTGGTTGCAGTGGAAACACTTTCCCTTAGCAACCTGTGGACGCCTTCTTAGGGCGATAGGCGGTGGGTTAGCAGGTGCCTTCCCTTTTCCCTTACTATTCTTTTTTTTCTTACCCTTTGTAGAGTTAGAAGTAGAAGGTGCAGACTTCGTTCCTGAGGTCGAACCTCTATGGAACGTCCTGGAAAATGGAGCAACATTTGCCTCACCTTATGCCTCTCCTTACTTTTCAGTAAAGATTAGTATGTTTGCAACTCATTGAGGAGAGTTGTAAGGTTATATTTCACTTTGTTAAGAATCACATTGCTAACAAAGTGCAGGAAGTTCTCTGGCAAAGAATGCAAGATTATGCTAACCTGGCTGCCTTCATCGATGGTAGATCCATTCAACTCCGCCACATTAAAGTGGACCATCATGTTTAGCACATGTTCACGAAAA
>NC_052350.1:11481857-11482593 GCF_009727055.1 Benincasa hispida
AAAGGTGCCTTCTTTCAATTTTGGAGTTGAATATGTATTTAAGAGTCTCATGCATAAGCTGTTCAGACATTGTCCAACATCCCCCGTAGGGACTCCATGATCTCACGTACTGAGACCATAGGCTCATATTTCTCTTGGCCAAGACTCAGAAAGACTTGTCAAGATGTAGGCTTGGGCCTTCTCAATTCGCCCTTGTCCATCGCTCGTATGCTCCCAAACATTCAAGCGGCATTCGGAGCTGGAATAGAAGGACAACCTCCATGAGAGTGACATGAGATCCTCGATGATCAGGATCGTCGTGATCATATGTTTCCATGTTGCGAAATAATCGCCAGGATCTCCTCTCCTCCAACTCTTGGAACTGAACCTAAGAACCACCATTTTTCGGTCCAAAATCGTTAACCTTTAACTATTCTGCGTAAGTGTAACCCCTTGCTTTCGGTGCCAAAGTCCTGCCCTAATGCGCTTATCGTAGGGAAAAGACAGATTAGGACAAGAGACTAAGTCACCTTATCCTCTTACAGGAGATCAAATAAAGAAACGCGCAAAACTGTCGTTCTTTAGGGGGACACTCCCAGGGTGCCTCGAGACGATGTGAAGTAACTTTATTCAACCTAACAAGAGAGACTGAGGGATATGCTGTCGCACTTTCCGCTCCCACTTACTATGAACACTCTCTTCATCCACCTTAATATTGACCTACTCAAATACCATCCGTTGGGGGACATGCCAAAGG
>NC_052350.1:11483293-11484368 GCF_009727055.1 Benincasa hispida
AGCCAATTTAATCCTATTAAACTGATTAAAAGATTAAAACCTTAGGGTTGCTAATTGTATTAGAATCGTGATCTTAGGTCTATGTGATCCAAGTTTTAAACACTTTAAAACCATGAATTAAACCTAAGTGTGCATGCATGTCTTTCTTATTTCTTTTAGTTCTAATTTCTCTTTAACTTTTAAAAAGAAACAACTAAAATCATTGTGCACAACGAGACGTTTATAACATTTATAAATAACCTATGTGTCATGCTTCATGCAATGTCTGGTCATTACTATATATAACTTTTATATATAACACGTAACAACCTAGCAAACATATTATCATTCACCCTTATACTATAACAATTATAATATAAAGATGATGCATGTCATTGCTTTTTGTGCATGTATAAATGTAACTCTTATATTATATGATGCATGAGCATGCTCTTACATAATTAAAATCATGCTTCTCTAAATTATAATAATTACAATAAAGAGATGATGCATGACCATTGCATAACCTAAGGTGAGATTTACGATATGTGCATGATATATAAAAACATACATCGCATGTAATAAACAAAGGATTAATGGACCGAGATGAGCCTTTACAAAAAAATCGGAATGAAAAAATCCTATCTATTACATTTTTCATCGAGCAAATCGGTTCATAGGCGAACTGAGTCTTGAACCGCCAGGAGGTCTTCATCGTGTAGTAAACTTCAGTAGATAGACGATCGTTCAACGTGTACTAGATGATAGAAGCATAAATAAACGATCGTGTAGACGACGACAAGACTACGAAGCCTGATCGTCTATGCGATCGTGTAGTGTGACGACAGGTAAACGATTTACTGTGCGTTACACAGTAATTGTTTAGTCAGTTACTAAACGATGAAGCTTGCTGACCTAAACGACCATCTAACGCGCGCGCATTAAGCGATCTGTGAGCATCTCATCATCTTCACGATGTGTGCAACCAGGTAAACGATTTATCTTGCGATGCTAAGCGATCGTTTAGTCAGTTACTAAGCGATGAAGCTTGCTGACCTAAACGATCGTCTAGCGCGCCTGCGTGTTAAACCGATCC
>NC_052350.1:11488457-11547868 GCF_009727055.1 Benincasa hispida
TTAAAGACCAACATCTGAACTCTTCTTACCACAGATATATTTCTGTGTTCATCGGATATAACAATCATAAGTACGATGACCCTTCACAGATGCTCGTAAGTACAGCTGGACCAAATTATTGTTATGCTCCTGTAGTTACATCTCATTTCTTAAGTACCACTGATTCCTCTAATGAACAATACAACATAGTCCAACTATGTGTGAACACCTCTGGGCCAAGAGAAGGTGTATGGCACCACATTCTTCAAGCCCCGGAATCAGCCCTTAAGGAGAGTTATCTATCTACTTACCCCTGCCTCGGGGAAGGAGTGAATTCCATCTTGTAGCTGAGTTTCCAGCTCCCAAATCAGATGAATCCCCAAAATGGTAGGTTTGAATGGCGAACTGACCACTCGCACCCATACAAATCAAAGAACCACCCTCAATGACAAGAGTTCCTAACTCACTCAGGATTGAGGCTATGTTACCTATGGTCATCCTAGTGAAGTGAAGTCTCTATCATGAACGGTGTTATAGAACGAGACGTTAACACTTCATAGTCAGGTCTTATACAAACTCTTTCTATAAGATAAGACGCCCCCGCTCGCATGTCCCCAACACGAATGATCAGGATCAGACCATATGTGACAAGTCACAACACTTTTGACCATTCCACGAAGCGGGTCGCGTCCGTAGCGTTACCAGGATAAGGTTTTCCTTTTATATCCATATACTACAGACCATTTTGGTTATCACTCAAGATATGATCCACTTGTATGTCACCACATACATGCTTGAGTCACATACAGATAACTAGAGATTTTATGTTTATTGGTTTGTGGTAAAGGAAATAAAACAAGTAACCGAGCAAAATACTAAAATATGAAGTAAATATCATATATTAACAACACAAGCATTCATACATACTGTTTACAACTACAGGACACGAGACTTTAGGGCATCAACCCCAACAGTCATCAGTCAAACCGTGCCCAACACTAGTTGACCCTAACGTGACATTTAATATAAATCATATTTATATTAAATTTGATGAGGACGTCAAATAGTGAGTCAGCCAAATTGACCATGACGTGGCCAATGACATGGAATTCCCCCTTGTCTCTTTCTCTTCCCAAAATTCTGTTATTCCTTCACCATTCTTTAACTGAGACGTGTTGTTTTGTAACAAATTTATTCCCCTGTAAATGTGTATTTAATACGTCCCTTTGTTGTGTAAAAATCAAGATATTGGAAATACAAATCACATAAAAGAAGACATTTATCTCTTCGTCTTCTTCCTCTGTTCTCTCTGCCTTTTTTACAAATCTCAACTAGTGGCCATCATGATCTTTGGCGTGTTGCTGATCTTTAAGATGATATCATTTCTTAGATAGACCAGCAAAACCAAACCCTAGCCCTTAAATACAAGATTGGGATCGAAACTTGAGAATAAGCATTTTGTATGTAAACTTGGCTTTTTTCTTTTTCTTTTTTTAAATCTCGATCAACCTTACCTTTATTCTCTTTGCTTTGGTCTATTTCGCATATTAAAATTTAAAATTTAGATTGGAGAAATGAAATTATCAAAACAAGCATAACTCAACTGACATATATACAGATTATGTTATCAATAAGAAGTTTGTAGTTTGAATCTTCTAGCGCTCTATTGTACTTAAAAAATAAATGAGTGAAATTTGAAATAAGTACTATTTTATTTTTTAAAATATATTTTTAATTTAATTTAGGTATTAAAATGTATCTAAGTATAAAAAATAGAATAAAAGTAAAAAAAAAAAAAAACTGAATCTAAACAAGCAAATAAAACTTTAAAAAAAATTAACAATTTAATTCTGTTCATTAATTATAAATATAAAAGGACATTTCTAACAATCATCTATTTTAGTTTCATTCCAATTCTAAAGGTAAGCAAATTCACCTCATACATCCTTTGAATGTGTTTTGGTAGGGTGTGATGCTAGTGTAGGTACTTACTATTTAGATCTCAGTCAAAATATATTTTGGTCAATTACATTTAATTTATTCTAGTGTGACAACATCCACTTTATTATACGTTCACTACAAAGAAATATTTCTTTTTATAACTTTTTTGAAAATGAGCTACAAAATTTTTAGTGAAAAAAGCAAATCGTGAAAGATAAAGGTTCTGAAATTTGTTGCATATTTTTCGTGTCCAAGCTTTATTTTCAACTTTATGATTGGATATATCTTTTGAGGTCTCTCGATGCTTCCCTCTTCAAGAAAGATACAAGTATAAATTCAACTCTTAATAAATGTAACAGTGAATGTTTTGATTTTACTATCAACCGTAACTTTTAAGTTGTTGGTGTTTAACTATGATCTCTCAATAATCCTATATACTATATGTAAAAATCCTAAAGATCATTCGAATTGTTGTCTCTTATTAAATCGTACATTTTTTTTTGTGATATCGACATCTCCTTTAAAATTATGATCACATATCACTTTTACACGTAAGTCATTTTTACGAAACAATAATTTGTTTTTATTAGTCAAACCGAGTCTAGCTCAATTGGTATTAAAGTGTGCTAATAATCACGAAGGTCGTGGTTCATCTCCTATCTCTGCTAATTGTACTAATAAAAAACTTGTTTTTATTAAAAATAACATGTTCTAGTAACTATTTCTCTAATCGTCTTTTTAATATCTCTTAAAAAATTAGACAATACTTTTGTTTATAAATTTGAAAAATCAGGAGGAGAACACAGCTCACCAATAAATTAAATTGAGTTCTCTAGACTTTTTGGTAATATTTATGTTTTCGATTTTTTTCTTATCAATAACTATTATTGCTTCTTGAGGAAAAGAAAAAGAATCTTATGAGGTCGGCTAACAATCTCTCTCTATTTTGGCCATGTCACCAACTTTTCTTTCAAAAAAAAGGAAGAAGAAAATAAAGAGAAATTCTTTTAGTTTCTCAAATTTTGTTTTTGTTTTATTTATTATTATTTTTTTACAATTTTCTCCTAATTTAGAAGTGAGAAACAAGATCGTTCACTAAATCTATTTATTTATATAAAAATGAGAAATAAAAAATAGAAAACAATAACATTGATTTTGAAAATTCAAAAGAATCTCACAATGTTTACAGGATACATGAGTGTCACTCTTTTTATTACCATTGATTTTTAAATAAAACTCATCTTACTAATAGTCAGACCAAAATATTTATCTTTTGAAAAAAAAAATGGAAAACAAAGGGTATGAAATTAGAAACAAAAACTAGTACGCTCGGTACCTTGATGTTAGAGGTTCGATTCTTTATAAACTTGCCAATGTTGTAAAATTAAGGAGCAAAATGAGGCACAATAGAAACATGAATATAAAAAAAAAATATAATATTAAAATAATAAATAGAGTAAAATAACCAAAATTATAAATTAGGATCAAAATAGTAATAATGGAAATAGGAAAAACATATGAACTTCTCTTCTTTAATTCTCACCAATATATATATGTGTACATTTTTAAGATCTACCCAATACCACTATTTATAGGCAATTTGACAAATAGAAGATAGAATTACACGATACTAAGGAGTGTAATTAAAAGACATATGGATAACACGTAGAATAACACATGAGACATCTATTTTATAATATATATAATAGTCATACAATTCCTACCTTCTAATTTTTTTAAAGAGATTTATTTTTCTTTATTAATGTTATTTTAATTTTTAATTTTTATTAATTAGAAACAGAAACTTATCAAACAATCCCTAGCTATATTCCAATTTTGTGTTTTTCTTCATTAATGTTCTTTTTTTTGTGTGTAAAACGAACCAATTAAGCGAATAATTGTCAAATCTCGTGTATGTTAGGGTTGAACGTTGAAAGGAAACACAGCTTTTGAATTTGAGGAAGAAACAAATCCCCAATAGAAGGAAAAAAAAAAAAAAAATTGAAAAAATAGTACGACTTTTCAATATGTTTTTATTTAAATTAAATTTAGTTATGGAAATAAATACAGAGAACCAACGTTTGACAATTGACCCAATATTTTGAAACTTTTAAATTTGACTGTGACTAAAATGGTCTGCCTTGGTTAGTAGTCTTATTGTTTAATGTTTCTTCCATTATTCAACGTCACTATTCTTAAAACCATATTATTCAAATTGTAATCTACACTCTTTGTTATTATTGTCCATATCAATAATCGACACGCACTCTCTTCTTTATAGTCAAGATTTGATTTTTTATTTCGTCTATGAAATTTCTTCGTTTTTAGTCTAATACTTTCTAATATAATTTCAATAAATCTTAAGTTTAATCCTTCGAAGTTAACTTTATACTGAAATTAGTTTAATAAATAATATAATTTTCATACTAGAAAATTTAATATGTGAATATGTCTAATAAGATAATTTTTGTTTTTGAAAAATCAACAATAAACTAGTAGTAGAGACTAAATTATATATTTATTAAAAGTATATGGATTACAATTGGACATTTGAAAGTATATATACTAAATTTGAACCAATTTCAAACTACATAGACAATATGATATTTTAACTTATATATATTGACGATATCAAATTTTGGACAAGGGAAAAGGCACCTGACCTTCACATGACATCAATGGTAAATTTTTAATTTAGGAAAAAGAGAACTTGCAAAATACGAAAAAAAAACTCCAATGCCTAAGTCAGTAATAGAATTAAATAATAGAAAAGAAGTTAAAAGTTCTTAGATACCTCATATAAAGCCATAATGGTGTATTTATTGAAAAAGTTGACTTAAGTTGTTCTCTAAAGTTTCAGAGTTGCCTTAGGATAATTAGTAACCTAACGGGCCAAAGGTTGAGCTCGACCTTGACCGAGGCCAAGCATCTTCTCTAAACCACATTTTGGGCCCAAAATGATTTCATGAGCGAGGGCATGCGAGTTGGGGCATTTGGCAAGGTTGGACCAAGCATGCTGGCTTGGTCCATGCCCATGCCAACCCCTTTTCTTAGTCCCATTTTGATCTTTAGTTGCCACTTTCGGCCCATATCACAGTTCTTATTGATTTTTGACTTTTATTCGATATGATTAAATATCACCATATATATATATATATATATATATATATATATATATATATTGGTCAACTTTTACTATTATTATTTTAATGCAATAAGGGCAGGTGAAGATTTGAAGTTCTAACTTTAGAGAATGAGTAAATGTCAATTAAGTCAAATATCGACTAAGTGTGTTTATTTTAACTTATACATTATTTAAATATAAACAAATATACAATATAATAGTGATTTATTTTACATAATTCCCATGTCATTTTTTTTTTCATTCTGGAGTATTTAATATTCAAAATATTAAATGTAACAAATAAAATAAAGCATATAAAGAAAAACTCATAATGGCAAAATAAGAGGATTATGAAGAAGAAAATTTAGAGGGAGAGACAAATAATTTACATAAAGAAGTTTTGGAGAATATGTAGCAATATAACTTGCAGAAAATAACTATATATTAAAACAGTCAATGATTACTTATATTATACACGTTTTTTTTTTCCAGAATTATAACACACATGTAAAAATTAAATTAGGAAAAAATACAAATTAAACTAAAATGAAATATACCTAAAGACTTTAAAATATTACTAAAATGATCTATGGCCTGTGCAAGAAATGAGTGTGAAATAAAATTAAAAACAACCGGGGTCTTTTTAAATATAAAAAAAATATTCTAAAATATTAAAGAAAATATAAAGGGTAAATATTTTTGAAATTTTTTTATTTATAAGAATTTCTATAAAAAAAAAAAACATAGGTCCATATTACATTAATGTCTTAAATATTTCATTTTTTTTACAAAAAGAATTTATTGACCTTCATCTTTTCAAGTTGTTTACAATTTAGCCTTCACCTATATAAATATATATTAAAGGAAATTAATAAATAAACTTAGGTATTTGTATATCTCTCCTCAGGTATAGCCTAGGGTATCGTACCCATGTGCCCATCCTCATGCATTGCCTAGGGTTTTCATATCCATGTGCCAATCAATATTACTTTTTATTTTTAAAAAAAGGAAGTTTTGTTGGACCCCCATTTCTTTCTCTTTTTTTCTCCTTTTTCCGTCATCGTCATTGTCATCTCTCCTTCTTTTCTCCTTTCTTCCTCCTCTCTCTTTTTCTTCTTCTCGACAGTGTGAGTTGCAAGTGGCTGTTACGTTCGAAATCTTCGAAAAATGTGAGTTGCAAGTGGCTGTCTTCGAAAAATGGTAAAAAAAAATGCATCAGGAGATCTACTCTGTTGGGACCAAAGTTTAATAGGTACAACGGAACCCTTATGGCTTTGCTTTTGGTTTCACCCCAAAAGGCCTCATACCAATGGAGATAGTCATTCTCACTTATATACCCATGATCCTCCTCTTATCTAACCAATGTGGGACTTTGGTCGCATTCCCAACAATCCTCCCCTCGAACAAAGAACCACCAAGCCTCCAGCCATCCATCCGTCTAACTTATATCTAGGCATAGAGTTCAACCACGGATCACACCATGACTACTTTCAAGGCTCCACTTTGGTGGCATTCCCAACAATCCTGCCTCCTCTCAAACAGTCATGGTGTGATCCATGGTTGAACTCTATCGGATAGGTGGTATGCTCGGGTGAAAAGGAGTTAGCCTAGATATGAGTTAGATGGATTGATGACTGGAGGCTTGGTGGTCCTTTGTTCGAGGGGAGGATTGTTGGGAATGCGACCAAAGTCCCACATTGGTTAGATTAGAGGAGGATCATGAGTATATAAGTAGGGATGACTATCTCCATTGGTATGAGGCATTTTGGAGTGAAACCAAACTAGTCATCCCGAGTTTGGTCGGGATGACAGCATCTCCCGACGCGGAGTTTTTAGCCGTTGCGAGTTCAATTCAGAAATTGAGTTTCTAAAATGAACTCTCGATGAAATTAATTTAATATTTTTTAGTTTAATCTGAATAACCTAAAATGTATAATAACATTATTAAGAAAATAAAAAAATATTGTTGAGTTCATTTTGTAATATGAAATTGAAGACAAACTTTGTCTCATGAAGTAACTTTACGAAACAAACTTATAACTTTATGAGTCAAACGACTTACTTACGAACTCAACTTTATGAGACAAACGACTACTTTTCAACATAAAAAAATATAAGACTACTTTTCAACATACAATATTGGCAATTTCCCATAAAGATACTAATCTCAACCCAACATTCAAACTTCAATATTAAATTCCACAAACAAACACAAAAACTCCACAAAACACATATTAAGTACCTATTGGTGCAAATGATATTGAATATAATAGTGGAAGCAGATGACTTCATAATGCAAGCTGTTCTTTGAGATAAGCTTCTCAAGCTGTGAAAGAACAATAGGTAATGTACTTAGAATATATGATAAGATAAATTTAATTCTTTGGGAGGCTGTATCTATTAAAAAACAAAAATTAATCTTAAGAAATTCAAACTCCAATTTCAAACAAAAGGAAATGATAGAGATCATCACCCTATCTTTTGAAATTGAGAGAAACGACCCCATTGGCTATGATCTGGTGTTTCGAAGAAGTCTTGCAAAAAATAGAACGTGGCATAAGGTTTTAACCATCCCTTTAAGCAATTCACATAGGAATGAGGACAATATCATAAACTGTTGGCAGAATATACTAATAAACTATGACACTCATTGGAAGTCAGATATCCACCTAATATTTATCAGTATCAATATATTAATTATTATAGGAGGAAGTATCAAAGATATGCAAAGCTTCAATTTCACCATTACTAAGTAAAATTTTAAAGAGAGAAGCAAACTTCAAACCTCATTTTCATAAAGATATTTCGGAAAGGAATTGGAATTTAGTATTGAATCGTCATCTCGAGCAAAAAAAATTTGTGCAAGTGTAAGGTTAACAGCCATAGTAGCCTCATGAAAAATAAACAGTTTTAAAGCTGTCTCTTATACACATCTAGATGTGTATAAGAGACGGATGATAGACGGTGGACGAAGAGAGGCGAACGACGGACACATGGAGGCGGACGATGGCCGAACGTGAAGGAACTCATTTTAAAGAGATCCTTGCGCAGAAGCGGATCGTCCAAATTCCATTTTGATTGAAAAACAAATTTACAGCAAACATACAAGATATGCATGCTTAGATAGATTACAACATGCTTTTTATTAAGGAAAAAGAGTACAAGAGATTATACCTTTGAAGAATGTTTCTTCGTGTAAAACCCTCAAATTGTCATGAACATAAAAACAACAACAAAACTTGAAGACTTTCTTCAAGAAATCTTGAACCAATAAGAGACACAACCGTTGGAAACCTTCGGTATACTCAGGGTGAGAGTCTAGGAGTTGTGGGCTCTGACTATTTTGGTAAGGAGGGAGTTTTGAGTTTGGAGGAGGAAGGAGATTGAAGAAGACAGAACTATTCTATCGTTTAGCAAACTTCAATCGTATATTGTTTCAACGTGAGACCCTTTATAAGAAAAGAAAAATTAATTCTCTTATTTCATTTGTCAAAAAACTACTTAACCACCCACTAAGGTGGTTGGAGAGAAAAGAGGAATAATTATCCAAATGATAAAATTAATATAAATAAATATGATAACCAACTTATCATATCTTATTTATATTAAACTATATGTTCTATCAAATATAACACATAATCTATAGTTTTAATATTGTATAATATATAATATAAATTATAGTTCAGTTTCTCCATTTTATGGCATTTAATATAAATCATATTTATATTAAATTTTAATAACTATTTGAATCTTATTCAAATATTTATTTCCTCCCATCAAATAATAATGTATCAAATACATTATGACAATTATATCATATATAATTGAATCAATTTAATTATATCATATATAATTAAATTCCCTCTTATTAATTTGAACAATTCAAATTAACCCAAAAATTGGTTCTCAACTAAATTCTTTTGAGGTACCAAGGGGACTTTATGGACTTGTAGCTTGAAGCTCCAAGGTACATGAATAATTAATTAAACTCTTTAATTACATTTTCCACCATCCGTTAACTGTCAGGTACTCCACTAAAGACCGACAGCTCCACTCTTCGCATTATAGATATATTTATGTGTCCATTGGATATAACCAATCAACATAATGATAACCCTTCACAAATTGCTCGTATGTACAGCTGGACCAAATTATCATTTTGCCCTTATAGTTACATCTAACTCCTTAAGTTCCACTGATCCCTCTAATCAACAATAAATCATAGTCCTACTATGACTAAACCCTTATTGAGCTAGGAGAGGGTGTGGCGCCACATTGTTCAAGACTTGGAATCAGCCCTTAAGGGAGCAATTTATCTATTTATCCTTGCTTCGGGAAAGGAGTGAATTTCATCTTGTGTAGCTTGTTCCCAGCTCCCTAATTAGATGAATCCCCAAAATGGTAGGCTTGTTGAGTTGGCAATCTAGCCGCTCCCACCCATACATATCAAAGAACCGCCTTCATAGGCAAAATTTTACAACTCACTCAGGATTAAGGTCATGTTACCTATAGTCATCCTAGTGAAATGAAAGTCTCTATTATGAACAGTATTATATAATGAGATTAAATATTTTATGGTCTGGTCTCATATAAACTTCTTTGTATAGAATATCCCCGCTTGCATCTCTAATACATGAATGATTAGGATAAGATCATTTGTAGCACATTACAACAATTTGTAATACCTACAAAGCAGACCATACTCGTAGTATCACTAGGATAAGGTACCTAGCCTTATCCATATACTACAGACCATTTAGGTTATCACTTAAACATGATTTACCTGTATGTCTCCACATACATGTTTAAGTTACAACGATAACCTTGGATGTTAGTTTATTGGTTTATGGCTAATGCAACTAAAATATCACATATTTTATAGATAAAGTGAATAAAAATATCATATATTATTAATCGCATAAAAATTTGTTCATACAAGGTTTATAAATTATAGGACCCTACAAGATTTAGAGCATCAACCATAATAGAACGGACGTCCAACAGCCTCGATTTGGGGTTTTCACGCGTTTGATATGCTAGGATTTGAAGAAGAAAAAGAAGAAAGGCAGATATGAAATCTGCTCAATTTGAGGGTTTTATAACTGAACTCCCGATGGGCAATGGTGCCCATTGGGAGTTCCCACACAACTCCGGATGATTTATTGAACTCGTAGGAAGTTTGGCCAAACTTGGCAAATCCTCACACCCAACTCCTGACGAATTGTTTTATTCGTTGGGAGTTCTTTTATATCTCTCGCCGGTTATAAGAGGCGTTGGGAGATCCTTCGTGGAGAATGGTCTTCTATTCCCATTTCTCGACACCTACTTTTTACCCGCCGGGAGTTCTTACCAACTCCCCAAGTCATACTTATAGCGTCTGGAGTTATCGAGCACTTCTGATGCCGCCCTTACATAGTCGGGAGAGTTCCTCTCTCCCGGTGATTTATCTCCCCACGGTCGTTTAGGGGCGTCGGGAGAGTCCCTTTTTCTTATAGTGGTTGGTGAGAGAGGAATCGATAGTGACACAATGGATGGTAAGAGACGAACAACACAATGTGGTGGTCGACGTTGATGGAGGCTGCCGTCAATGAACGATGGTGTTGTGGTGGGCGAATCTGGGCAGTGAAGCGTGCAGTTGCTAGGTCAACGACGTAGCTGGGCACGAATCTAAGGCTGGGTAGTTCAGGTTTATTTGAAATAATCTATATATATATGGGTTTGTTTCAAACAATCAATATATATATGGTCGATCTAGTCTGAGGTTGAAAATGGATGGAGGACGGACCTAAGTGTATTTGTATATTTTGTTTTCAATTTCAATGACAAATATATATAGATACAACTTCAATACCGTTTACCATTATTATTTTAATATATATTGTTGTTTAAATATAGTTAATATGCAATATTCTACTGTATATTGTAAATTCATATAGTTTTCCTCTACCATATGTATCAAATATACACAATATTGAACTCTACAAATTTTGTTTGTTTTTAAAATAATTTGATCTAACTTGTAGCATATAATATAAGATATATATTTGCAAAATAACTAAATATACATGGATATATATGAAAAAGTATGCAAAATATGTAGCTCAATAGCAATGAGACTAATTAATGTGATGTATTCCATTGTTCCAACTATATTTAAAAATAACCCTGAATCTAATCTATCTCTCTATATATACATATATGAGATAATGACGCAAAATATAAACAAACTCAAGATAAACAACGGACTATAATGGACAAACTCAAATAAGTCGAACCATCATATAAAAATTGCATTAGAAAAATGACATACATATCAATCACCGAGGGAATATATTAGAAGTGCATACTCATAAGAATATCTAGAATATATATACCAAACAAACAATGAAAACAAACAATACTTAAAATAAACAATGAAATATATCATATGATGCCAAAAATTAAACATGAAAAACAAAGAATACACCAGAATATGTGAAATGGAAAATAAAATCATATTGAATGCATTTTCTCTCTCCGTAATTAAGTGAGTTTCGTAAATAGGAAAATATATATAACAAATTGGTATAAATTAATGAAAAAATGGTAAAATTGTCCAAATTTAACACTAAAAACCTTCTTTAAAGAAATTCAAATTTAAAAAAATTTATGAAATATATGGCGAAAAGATGATTTTTTTTTCTTTTTTGAATGTAAAAGAGATTTCTATATAAAAGGCCTAAAAAATAGGCACATATTATGTTAATGTTTTGAACATTTCATTTGTTTTTACAAAAAAGACCTATTGGTCCCCTTATTTTCACTAATATAAGTAGCTATTTACAATTTAGCCCTCACCTACGTCATATGTATATTTCTCCCTCATGCATATTCTCTCGCCTCCATGCATACATTCTCTCACCAAAATAATATATTTCACATATTCTCTCCCTCATAATTCACACAAATTCCTCCTCTTCTCTTTCTTTTCTCCTACCGGTGATGCGAGTTGCAGGCGGTAGACGACAGCTGGGATGAATTGATGGCTCGACACAAGATGACACAAACAACTTGGAACGAATTGATGGCGCAGACTATGTGGGGCAAATGGACAGTGATGGGTTGAGCAGATTCGGTCGATGGCACGACGAGGTGAGCAAATCCGATCGATGATGATGAGGAGAGAGATCCGTGGCAGCCATGGTCGAAGAAGAAAGAGAAATGAAGATGGAGGGTTATGTATTATAAACCCCATATGAAGATGAACTTTATTTTTTTTCTATTTTTTTATATATACTGTGATATATATGTAATTTTTTTTTAGCTTTTGTAGGAAATTTGATATATACTGTGGTATATGTATTCGTTTATTTGATATAAATGAGTGTTTTTTTTATTAGACTTATTATATTATGATATTTATATTGTGGTGTAAATGAAATTTAAGAAGATTTATATTATGTGGTATATTTCATATATTGGCTTATACTGTGATTTATGTCAAGTATTTAGTCAATCTCTAATTTATAAACTATAGTATATTTCATATATTGGTTAGAATATTTTCAAATAACTAACAAAATGTTTTAAGGTATATTTAAAATAATCATGAATCCGTCAAAATGTTTTAAGGTATATTTAAAATAACCATTAATCCGTAAAAAAAACCAATAAATTGATATGTAAAAACTAACGTAAATAAAGAATAAAATTTTATTAAATACATTCTTTTCCAAATTGGAAAATAGAAAAAAATTAAAATAAATGCATTTTCTCTCTCCAATTTGAGTAAAACTATATTAAATACATTTTATCTCTTTATAATAAATATATTTTCTCTCTCCATCGTTAAAGTAGCTTAGAAAATAGGAAAAAATATATATATAACGAATATAAATAAATATAAAAAAGGGTAAAACTGTCAAAAATAACATTAAAGGCCTTTTTGAAAAAAAAAATCAAATTTAAAGATAGTTTAGATAGGCTTCTTATGTAAAAAACCTTCCGGTGAATAAAAGGCCCAATTAGGCGAGTAGAGCCCAAATCCACAAGGCTTCATTCAACAAATTAAGCCCAATATTGGTGATACTCTTTTTAAAGGCAATTATAAAAGAAAATGAAGACATTCTCGATAAACTCAAAATAAAAATGCTTTATTATTATTTGGTCCGACACTTTTTTTCCATGTATTTATTATGATTATGATTATGATTTCTTTTTATTTTTTTCTTTTAAATATGGTTGTTTATTTATTTACTTTTATTTACTTCAATGTTACTATGATTTATTTGTCAATGTTATTCTTATTTTAGTATTAATTTATTTCATTTCATTTTTAATTAATTACTCTATTATTATTATTATCGTGGTCATGGTTTTAATATTTTTTTCTTTCTCCTAGCCTTCCAACGTCGTCTTCTTCCCCCATTTCTCTCCAATTCTTCAACCTCCTTCCTCCATTCTCTCTCTTCCTTTGAATCTCTTTATATAGTTTAATGTATGATTAAAATTTGCATACTATATCGTTTTATATATCTATATATGTGTGTCTATCTATCTATCTATCTATCTATATATATATATATATATATCACATGATGTATGTTAGATAGTATACATGTTATAATATAATTGTTATATTATATAGTTTAATGTATGATTAAAATTTGCATACTATATCATTTTATTTTTCATTAATCTTATATACACTACAAGAAATCACACTTCTCCCGACGCCACAAATTGTCGGAAGAGGGTAGAAAATGCGTCGGGAGATCCTCTCCCGACGACAGATGGGTCGTCGGGAGTTTGGTCAGAAAAAATCTATCGGGAGAGGAACTTTCGATGCATAAAAACAGGGCGTCGGTAGTTGTTCGAGAACTCCCGACGCATGAATAGGGCGTGGGAGTTCCTAGAACTGTTAACGCATCACATACGACATTGGCAATTCTAGGAACTCCTATTGCCCTATTCTATACGTCGAGAGTTCTCGAACAATTTCCGACGCTTGTTTTATTCGTCGGAAATTACGGGAATTCCCGACGCCCTAACATATACGTGGAGAGTTCCTTCATTAGTTGAATATTGACTTTTTAATTTTTTTTAATTTATAATTTGTAATTTTTTTAAATTTGATATGAATAACCTGTAAAGCATCATTAATCAACTCAAATAGATACACATAATAAATAAAACAAAGAAAATGAAGTCCATACTATAACAAATAAATGAAAAGTTACAATATCCTACAATAAAACAAAGTCGATACTAAATAAAAGAAATTTGTTTTTAGAAATACATGGAAGAAATAAAATGAAAACAACGTCAATAAATACAGAAAAGAAAACAACGTCTGGAACATAGCATCTTGAACAATCGTCCAACCTCATCTCCGAACAACATCATACAATAAAACAAAAACATTCAAATGTCATAATTGTTAAATATCAACAACACATTCAAACTTTATAAACAAAAACATCCACAAATGTCATAATTATCCAACCAAACTTCATAAATAAACAATCTAAATCAAACTCATAATCAAGAACATAAAACTCAAACTTTCTCCCCCAAAACAATCTAAACCAATCTCGACCCACCCCTCACAACACATTCGAACTTCATAAACATTCATAAACACACAAAAACTCCAAGTTCAACGACAAAACGAGCAAAACGAGTATACTACCCACCCCCCACAACAAACATGAAACCTCTCAAACATAAAAAAACATACAAAAAACCTACAAATTCAACTCCAAAACGATTACAACCGATACGCAACCCCACAACATATTCAAACTTCATAAACAAGAACTGACACATATAAAACTCAAACTTTCTCCCCAAATAATCTAAACCAATCTCGACCCACCCCCCACAACACATTCGAACTTCATAACTATTCATAAACATAAAAAAACTTCAAGTTCAACGACAAAACGAGCAAAACAAGTATAATCAAACTCTACCCACCCCCCATGACAA
Source organism: Benincasa hispida (assembly GCF_009727055.1). Lineage (NCBI taxonomy): Eukaryota > Viridiplantae > Streptophyta > Magnoliopsida > Cucurbitales > Cucurbitaceae > Benincasa > Benincasa hispida. The sequence continues at coordinate 11,503,471 of NC_052350.1, forward strand.
ACATGAAACTTCTCATAAACATTAAAAAAAAAAAACACACAAAAACCTACAAATTCAACTCCAAAACGATTATAACCGAACTCTACCCATCCCCACAACATATTCAAACTTTATAAACATTCATAAACACACAAAAACGTCAAAAAGCACATCAAAATCCAGTTGTTTTACTAACATAACTACAGGATAGCAAACAATTCTTTATCATAAAGCTACTGAGACAATAACTACTTTGCTATCATAACTGCAGGATAGTAACATATTAGACAACTAAATAATGAAGTAATCATACCTAATTCGATGAGCCTCCTCTCTGTGATTGTATCATGTTTTCAATCATTTTTTTTTTCATTTCTTCCATTTTTCTTGCATGATCCTCTTTCATTTCTTTCTGAACGTCTTCAAGTTCCATAATCCTCGATTGAGATTGTTCGAAATTGGCTCTCAATTCCCCTACCTCTCTCTCCGTTTTGAGTAGATGACGAACTCGATGAGCTGCTAACCCTTCTTGACTTAGGTTTAGGGCCTCAACCTAGGCCTTTTGAATATCTGGGTTATCTACCCAAAATTGTCTCACAGATTTCATCTCCTATTAGTGGTTGAGAACCTTCTGGAGTGGGGCTGGATTGTAATTCTAACATTTGATTCTAGACATATTAATTAAATGTGTAAGTACGAGTGACTAAAGTTAGAAATGAAAAACAACACGAAAGTAAAACAAAAAATGTTACATGTGCATTTTCAGCTATCTCGTTCACGAACTTGCCACCTTTAGAGTGCGTTTCCCTAAATAGGTCAATACATCCTATTTCTCGACCTTTCTTTACCTACAATTCTACTTGAATTTGCAGGAACGACTTCGATCTGCCTATATGGTTAAACGGTAATTTCTCTCTATTCTTCCTGTTCGTCTCCAACATTTCCTACATTTCAACAAAAAAAAAAAAAAAAAAAATTATAATAATAGGTGTAGTAAATGATACACATCCTAAATTATTCTAACCTGAAATACTTCACTCTCGAAGCAGTCACACAAAAAATACCAATCTTCTTGTCTATTTTTAAGCCAGCTAGGCAAGTTGGTACGTACTTGCTAAGGATATCCACATTTCCTACAATGTTTGTGCAAATCTGCTCTAAATTCTTTGAAGAAGTTTTGCATTTGATGTTCTATAAAATGGTTAAGTCGTTGACTGGATAGATCAAGTACGAAATGAGGCTACAAAAGAATAAAGAAAGAATTAGCATATACGATGTTCATGACTCTTAGTCTACAATTGACTATAAAAGAATCAACTTATAACTTACCAACAATTAACTCTTAGCCAATTATGTAAACTCGTTTGGAGCCTCAGTAAAAATACGACATCGTACTAGGAATGCAGATCTCACGACAACACCAATCGCATTACTAAATCGTACAGAATGTTGAGAAATCGGCTTCGTCTCCCCCTCATTTATCACGATTGTAATTCTGCCATGTTTTTTGACGTATTTTTCCAACTCAATGTTTCGCGAATGCTTGCGTTTCCTCCGAGTGGATGCTGAGCTACTATCTGAGGAATAAAAAATTTAAAACACTTTAGGATATATTTTAGTTAACAAAATATATTTCAAAATATATTAACCTCAAGTGTCAACCACAGAAGATCCTGTGTTGCCTAAATATATCTCCTGCTACTGGAATTCTTCATCAGCCCCTTATTGCCTATTATGGGTTGACATCGTATCTATACAAACACAAAAAAGACAAAAAAATATTAAATTAATATGAAATACGTGTAAACAGAGAAAGAGAATTGAGTAGATACATGATTACTCATCATCGTCATCTAAATCAAATTATTCATCAATACTTGAACGGTTATTGGGAGATAATTGTTCTTCATCATCGTTTATGAAGTCATCATCACATTGTCGAGTAATTGTTCTTTCCGCAACTATAGGATCAACGTAAACTCTGCATAAAGTAACCTCCTCAATGGTTTCATCTACTCGGACTCCACTGACAATTTCTAGTAAATCTAGTTGTATATTTTCAACATCATCCACTTCTGGTACATCCCATATTTTCTTATTTTGGACTATTTGAACAACTTTCCAATTGCTACCATATTTTATGTCATCAATGTAAAAGACTTGTTGTGCTTGGATAACAAAGATGAAAAACTCATCAACATACCAAAAGCGTGATGTATTGATCAATTTGTATCCTAAATCCACATGTGTCCTATTACTTTTGTTGTTATTCATGTCAAACCATCTACCTTGAAAAAAAAAAGCATGTCTTTTGTTCGCATATTGGAAATCTAACTATTTTGTATCCACACTTCTGTTCCCACTGATCTTCCCGACCATTAGGACTTAACTATTTTGTGTAGCTCAGCGATTATCACACTCTACAGTGTGAAATCGTACCCCATTAACAGTGCATCCATTGTAAGAGTACACCTCAGACGAAGGTCCTATTGCAAGTGAAAAGAAATCATCAGAGCTATCTTCTCTCTCGCGCTGTTGTAGAACCTGATAATTAATTATATATTAAAAATGACTACAAAAAATGAATCATCTCTCAACTTCCAATACTATGTATACCTGAGATTTGAACCAATCAGAAAATTTATCTTGATGTTTTATATATAAGTCAGAGATACTTTGAGCTTCACGACGAATTAACCTCAAGTTTTGCCTAGAAAATTGATAATTTGAAAGTTATATCAAAGGATTTACCCTAGAACTTAGAAATTTATAAAGTTTGAAACGTACTTGCGATAGTCTGTTATTTCTTTACAATTATTGAGAATGTACCAATGTGCGATACGCTTTTCCTCTGCTGATAGCGTCCGTAAAGTTGACGCCCCTAATGGTCGTATCCTCTGCCTAAATAATTCAAATTTATCAAATATCTCATGATCGGGAATGTTATCATCATTTTTGTTCATCTCCATTGAATCTCGTTTCAATCCCACTTAGATATCGCGAGCAGAAGTTCCATGATTCATTCATTGCATATACTTCCGCTATAGACCCCTCAGAACATGCTTTGTTCCGTATAAATTGTTTTAATGTTTGTAAACTTCTTTCTATAGGATACATCCAACTGTAACTAACTGGATCCACCACTTTGGTTTCATATGGTAGATGAACTGCAAGGTGTACCATTACATCGAAGAAGGCAGGCGGGATATTTTCTCCAACTTACAAAGTATGACTATGATGTCTACTTGTAGTCTGTTCAAATCACTTACACGTATTGTTTTTGCACATAAGTCGTGAAAGAATGTACACAATTCAACAATGGAGTGGATATGTTTTTCGGTAGGTATGCTCGAATACCAATAAGGAGTAGTCTGTGAAGCAACACATGACAGTCGTGTGTTTTCAAGCCTGATATTTTTCCATCTTTGTCATTCACACATCGTGATATGTTAGACACAAATCCATCAAGAAATTTCACTGATTTCAAATACTTACAAAACAAAATCCGTTCACTATTAGTTTGTACGTTGCATATGGTTTTACAAATATGTTATCGACATGTATCAAGTGTAGGTCCTTTCTTATCTTCAAGTCTTGTAAGTTTAATCGAGCGTTCGTTGTATCTTTTGTCTTTCCTTTAATATTTAATAATGTGCCCACCAAATTGTCGCATATATTTTTTCCAATATGCATTACATCCAATTTATATCGTAACAATAGTCTTGACCAATATGGAAGTTGGAAAAAAAATACTTTTCTTAGTCCAGTTTAGAATTTGTTTTTTTTTTTTTTTTTTTTATCGTAACAATGTGGATGTTTACTAAGCACAGAAAAATTCAACGTATTTATTTGTTCTAAGATCTCTTCTCCATTCCTTACGATTGGAGGAGGTTTACGTTCAACTTTTCCATCATGTTGCCTTTTTCGGCGCCAACTATGATTCTCTGGAAGATAATGTCGATGTCCCATAAATGATATTTTTCCTCTTATCTCGAAGGACAAATTATTTTCTTTGCATATTAGACATGCTTGATAACCTTTTGTACTCCACCCAGATAGGTCACTTTATGCAGGGAAGTCATTAATAGTCCACAATAAGGTGACATATAGTTGAAAAAACTCACCAGTAACAGAATCATAAGTTTGCACATCAATTATCCATAACTCTTTCAATTCTTCAATCAACGGCTGCAAGTAAACATCAATTTCCTTTCCGGGAGATTTTGGACTAGGTATGAGCAAATACATGAAGAAGTTTGTTTCCTTCATGCATTTCCAAGGGGGCAAATTATAAGGAATTATCACCACAGACCATACTATAAGAAGTACTCATATTTCCAAACGGATTGAACCCATTTGAAGCTTATCCAAAACGAACATTTCGGGGATCTGAAGCGAAATGAGGAAATTCACGATCAAAATATTTCCACCCTTCTGCATCAGCTGGATATCGCAATACATCCTCTGTTTCAACTCGCTTATCTTTATGCCATCTCATGTAAGAAGCGCCTTTTTTTTATGCAAACAATCATTTTAATCTCGTTATCAATGGAAAATGACGCAATACCTTATGAGACATTTTTTACTCTTGCCACCATTAACTTTGTATCGAGACTCACCATAAATGGGGAATTGTTGCAAATATGCAAATTCTTTCCAATACAATACACAATCATATTTGCACATATGAATAGACTTATAACCTAGGCCTAAATCACGCAATTTTCGCTTAGCTTCATAAAGGGATGTAGGTATAGCTGTGCCAGCTGGAAACGCTACTTTTAGGACTTCCAGCAACATGTCAAACGATTTGTTACTTCAACTGTTGAGAACTTTGATATGCATCAACTTCACTAAAAAGTTCATGGATGAAAATTGCGAACAACCAGGGTATAGTTCATTACGTGCTTCGGTCATTAAATCCATGAATAAGTTCGTGGTGTCTATTTCTTGACCATTAGAGTACATTTCATTCTCAATCCCTTCTTCATTTGCATCTTCGTTTTCAATTAGAACTTGTAGATCGTTTATAAGATTGGACATCTCATTTTCTTCGACAACATTACCCTCTATACTATCTACTTCAACATTGTGTATTAAATGAGTTGTATGACTTTCAAAAGCTCTAGATAAGTTTACTGGCTCTCCATAATATTTCCATTCACAGTATGAGGGAGATATTCCATATGTTAATAGATGTCATTCCACGATATCTAATTTTTCCCAAATTGAATTCATACAATTCTTGCATGGACATCTTATTCGTCCAGAATCATTAACATGAAACTTTGCCACATCTAAAAACTGGGATACTCCTTTTCTATACTCCACTGATAATTTATTCTTTATTTTAATCCATTCTTTATTCATCCTTAAAAATAAATCTTTTTTTGACCAACTTGTAATCCAAAACAATAACCTATATTAAGCATGAATTTTGATAAATTTAATAATCAATTTGATCAAAGGACAAAGGACACAACCAAATTTGTTCATGTTTTTTAGACCATAATTTTTACAACTTGTACATAGATTTTCAGAGCTTCCAAAAACATCTCTATCGGCGGGGATTGAGGACAACAATTGTAGAAATAGCAACCATTGCACAAACAATAACTTCCAACTTGAAACAATTGAATAAACTAACAATAGCTGATAATTTCAAACAATAGGTCTAATTTTATACTGAAAGAACCAATATTCTAGGACATCCACTATTAAAGGATATTTTGAGATATCAAATATAGCTCATTAAATAAAAAAATAAATTGTCATTCCAAATTTTAGGCTTCAGAATGAAAACTCAAGAAAATTATCAACTTCTAAAACTAGTTTCCTATCCATGCTCATCACTAGAGACCATGAGATAACTTTAGAAGAGGGATGATTAAATGTTCATAGATGCTAAATGACAATAAATCAAAGTAAGAGTAATCGAATTTCAAAGTGATGGAAAATTAAACAATGGCTTGAATCCACAAAATAAAAGAAATGAAATGAAAGGGATGTGGGCGAACCTGTTGAAAGCTTGCGAAGGACATTGGAGCGGCGAACAGATTGAAACGAACAGCGCAGTGGAAGGAGATCTAAATCGGAAGGTGATTGAAAGGACACCAGAAGGCGAACAGAGATCTGAATCGGAGCGAACCAGAACGACAATCAAAACTTTCAAGCAGCGAGCGACAGACACAAAGATCTGAATCAGAGCTTGTGAGCAGCAGGCAAAGGGTGGACGACAGGTGAGCGATGACGATAGGCAATCGACGAATAGATTGAGAGGGACTAGTGATGCTAGGGTTTGTTTTTCAGATTGGGGTTATTGGGGAAGAAGAAAGGTTGCCCGATCTGGGTATATACCAGATCGAATCTCCCAACGGCTATCGACGACCCTTACCGCGTCGAGAGATAGGACCTATCTCCCGAAGGTCCCTTACATTGTCAGGAGAGACTCTATCTCCCAAAGAACAATCTCCCGACGGTGGATTTAGACCCTATCTCCCGACCGTGATAATATTTGTATTATGTTAGTTAATGAAAATGAAAAGATGCATGTTATAGTCTTTAATTTCTTCAATATAAAATTTATATGATATTGAAATTAAAAATATATAATAAAGAGTTGCATGCAAACGTAAGGTTTTAATTAATATTGTAAATTATTTTAAAATTGGAAATTAAAACCTTATGCTAAAATGTTACTAATAAGATTAGAAATAGGAGAATCTTTTACTTGTTTTAATAAGATTAAAATAAGTTAATAAAAGTTTAAATTTATAAAATATTGATTAAAATGGACCTTTGTCTAAGGAAGATTTTTTCTAAGGATTGGGATATTTGAGTTGACGAAAATGGAACAGCTCTACCTGGGAATCGTTCTAGAAGGTGAATTACTCAACATTTTATAAGCATGCAATAATGCATCAGTTCATTAAAGCATTTGGTGAACTAAGACAATGTTAAACTTTTGGGTTTTATGTCCTAAAACTCGTGGTTTGTAAACAACAAACTCATTTTGTAAAATTGTTATTGAATATATGAGTTGCTTATTTTGTTTTTGAAGTAAATCCAATAAACTAAAAGATCCATGACTATTATATGAGTACTTGAACTTTATGTGTAGACATAAAAGTGGATCAGGTTCGAGTAAATAGTCAAAATGATCTATAGTATATGAGAATAAGGTTGGGTACCTTATTCTGGTAACACTATCAGATGCGGTCCACTTTGTAGTTGTCTTACAGATGAAGTGATCCTAATTCGTACATGTCATGACATGAGGAGTAAGGGCTACATGATCGGATCACGAAATAAGTCACTCTTACTTTATAACGCTCTTTACTATTTAAGGCTGACTATTTTAAAATGATGACCTAGGTAACTTGACCTTAATCCTGAGCTAACTACTCCTGTTATTTGAGATTATCCTTAGATATGCATAGGTGAAGGTTAACTTAATAGCACCGACTCAATAAGCCTCCCATTTTAGAGGTAAGAATGAGTATATAGCTGAGGACATAGGGTGCAAGATGGAATTCGCTCCTACACGCTTTGAGGGATAGTAGAGAGGTTGTTCCCTTAAGTGCTGACTCTGGGTCTTGAACAAGGGTCCCACCCTCTCATTGGTTCGAGAGGGATTTAGTGATGATCGGATCACAAACCAATTATTCATTAGAGGATCAGTGGGACTTAAGGAACAATCGGAGGCAAAATAGCCTTTAACCTAGCCTTTATTACGAACAACTTGTGAAGGATTAACTTACTAATCATAGTTATATCGAGTGGACACAGTATATCTACAGTGAGGGGAGTGCAACTATGAGCTTTAGTGGAGTGACCCAATAGTTAACAAATGAGGATTAATTCAGTGTAAAGAGTTTAGCTAATTAATCTCGGATCATTAGAGCCCATGATTTGTAGGTCCACTAGGTCTCCTTACTAGCTCACAAATGGACTAGCCTTAGAGTAGCGTGATAAGTTGATTTGAAACGTTCAAATTAGAATTAAGGGAATTAGTATTTATATATGATATAATTACACGATTAATTTTGGAATTAAACAGAATTGGAGAATAGATTAATATTTAAATATGATTTAAATATTAATTTCATGAATAAGACTTCATAAAAGTGGAATTGTTGTTAAATTAATTTAATATTTGATATTAAATTATTAATTTTATTAGAAAAATAATTATTGAATTAATTTTGTAAAATTAATAAAATTTTATTTTTTAATTGAAATGTCTTTTGATTTTGGAAATCACAAAATTCAAAGAAAATTCAAAGAAAATTTGAAAATAGAAAAAAATCCCAAAGTGAGATTTTTTCACTATCAAATTGTAGCATTTCACACATAATTCCATTTCTCTTCAGCTCAATTATTCAAGCATGAGCTGTGATTCATGCAAGGTTGTTAGTTGCACGAAAGTCATGCAATATAAAGCTTGAATTTTGAGTAGAATGGACATAGAGCAATTGTTGCTGAATGCCAAGAATTTGTGTTTGAAGAAGTGTTCTTCACACCGTGAAAAAACCAATAACCTCCTCTCAAATTCCCTTCGATTCAAGCTTATTTTGAGTCCCACAACTCAATCTAAGGCACTAAGAGAATAGTAAGGAAGACATTGTGGTGGTTCACATCCAAAGAAAAAGGAGATTGCAACTGAAGATCGTGACTTCAAAGGTTAGTGTTGAAACTTTGATTTTAGTTTATGAGCATACTTAGTTTGAAGCCAAAATTAATGAATTTGAACGATTAATGATCTTGTTTTGCTTCCGCTGCTTGCTTTTTGAATCTAACAATTGGTATCAGAGCATCATTTAAGCATTCAATTCAGTTTTAACTTTGGCTTGGTGGGTGTTTTTTCATAATTTGTATGAAAATGATGAATTGATATGGTTTTTCTAAGTTTTGGCATTGTTTTCCTTTCAATTATGTTGTAATTCTTGTAATTGGCTCTTGTTTGATGGGCCTTAATATGTGGTTAAGTGTCTGTGATTCGTATAGAGTCATTAGAAATGCAATTAGGTTGTAATTGAAGAAAGAACTGAAGAAGGTCGAGCAGTAGGAATTGGATTTTCAGCCAGTGTCCAATAGTCGATGCTCCATGCTCTAAAACTTGATGCACGATGCCATACTCGATGGTACTCGATGCTCATACTCGTTAGTACTCGATGCTCATACTCGTTGGTATTTTGTGAAATACTCGATGCATGTTACCATACTCGATGGTACTTAATGCTCTTACTCGATGGTATTTAGTGAAATACTCGATGCATGATGGTACTTGAAGGCATACTCGATGGTTTTTGCCCAGTGTTGGTATTTAGTGAAATACTTGATGCATTATGGGGATTAAAGGTATACTCGATGCTTGACGACATACTCGATACTTGATGGTACTCGATGGTTTTTGCTTGATTCAGCACAGTTTTGAGCATTAGAGGTCCGGTTCGAGAGGTTCAGGTTTGGTTCAAGGCGGTTCGAGCAATCCAGAAGTGTTTTGGAGTCAGTTTTTGCTGATTTTGTAATATTTAGCCCTTTTCTTGCTTAAAATGCAAAAAAAAAAACCATATTAGTTTGTGTTTAATTATTTATTCATGTGATGTACGTTATAATTAAATAAATCTTGTATGAGCATAAAGTATGCCATGTACATTTAAAATCCTACCATAGGAAGCATGTTACATGCATTGAAAGTATGTTATAAAGTGTTATAATATATAGTATGCATATATAGAGTTTTAAATATTTTAATATAAATGTTATATTAAATGTTGAATGCCTTTGATGTGTGTTATGGATGTTTAGCATGTCTAAAATTTTGTATGTTGTTATAAAATTGGGATAGATATTTAAAATCCATAACAAAGATAAGTTGCATTGTCACGTAGATTAATCACCTGTTTTAATAGTTAAAATACGTGAGCAGTGTGAGGTTTTAAAACTGGTTTATCACCTAGACATTGTAGGTTAAGTCCAAATATAAGTGTTATACTTGGATAACAACCTAGACTTAGGTTGTTTAATTAGCTGAAACAAACCTGAGTAAAGATATACCCAAATAAATGTTAAGACAGTTTAGTGGGAGTTTAATAATATATATGATATGTTATTAGAAGACTTTAGTGGGAATATAGAATGCTTCAGTGAGAGATTAATTAACATATACGATATGTTATTTTTAGCTCTCATGTCCTTAAGAGTTCACATTGATATTCATGCTTCACTTCGTGTCGATTATGAACCTCGACTACTCCATTCGGAAAGTGTTTGCATAGGGTCAATATCAAGATGAATGAAGGGAAGTTGTTCAATGTAAAATCAAATATACGATATATTGAATTCAACTCTCACGTCGCTAGAAAGTTCACACCGTGAGGTCCAAACAACGCTTCGTGTCGATTATGAACCTCGACTGCTCCATTCAGAAAGTGTTTTTATAGGTTAATATCATGGTCAATAGAGGAAGTAGTTCATAGTAAGTGGGTGAAGGATATGTGTCAACGTGTCCTGCAGTCTCTTCCGTTTGTTTAGACTATGAGATTCCTATGTTACGCCTGCTTGTCGTCTTTTAGTCGGCCTCGCTAGTCGTTTAACGATGGCTATCCCCTCGGAGAGTTGTAACATAGGATTCAGAACAACTCAAACTCCAGAAATGGATAGGATTTCTTAGGTCGTTTTCCAACTTTGACTTTCCAATTTGGTAGTATCGTTGGGGCCGATCTCTGAGATCTGAAAATGGAGGGTTACACTTGCAGAATTACTAAAGTGTTAGTAAGTTCTGACAAAAAACGATAGCTAAATGACTATGAGAATATGAGTTATTCTGGAGATAGTATTTAGTCAAGAATGTCTTGTTATAGTATCGTTGCAAAAACAATGAGAATTTTGGGTACATTATTACTTTGCTAAAACATGATTGGGTATAAAAGCAATTCTCTAATAAAATTTGTTTATATTTTTAGAATAACGGGTTCTTTGTACAACTATTGGCTTCTGATAAACTTACAGGGGATAACTATGCTACATGGAAATTGAAGCTAAACACTATACTGGTGATAGATGACTTACAGTGCATTTTAACAAAGGAGTGTCCTCCCATTCCTAGCTCAAATGCAAACCGAAATGTTCGAGATGCATACGATAGATGGATCAGAGCTAACGAAAAAGCTTGTGCATATATCCTTGCCAGCATATCTGATGTATTGGCCAAGAAACATGAGAGCATGAGTATTGCTAGGGGGATTATGGAATCTCTGCATAGGATGTTTGGATAACCGTCCTTCTCCTTGAGGTATGATGTTATCAAATATGTTTAAAATTGCCGTACGAAAGAAGGGGCCTCTGTTAGAGAACATGTCATGGACATGATGGTCCATTCCAATGTGGAAGAAGTAAACGGTGCTGCCGTTGATGAGAAGAGTCAAGTGTTTTATTCTTGAATCTCTTTCAAAGAGTTTCTTGCAGTTTTGTACGAACGCGTTGATGAATAAAATAGAATATAACTTGACTATGCTTCTCAATGAGCTACAGGCTTATCAGACCATGATGAGGGCTAAAGGACTGGATCAGAAGTAAATGTTACTACTGCTGACAAAGGAGGATTGTCCTCTAAGAAGCCTGATATTACTTTTTCTTCAAAGAATAAGAGTATTCCGGTAAAGAAGAACAAGGGGGAAGAGAAGAAGAAACCTACTGGCAGAAAGGGCAAGGCAAATACTGCAGATAAAGGAAAATATTTCTACTGCAGTGAAGAAGAGCACTAGAAGAGAAACGGCCCATAATACCTTGCAGAGAAAAGAGTAGAGAAAGCAAGACAAGCAAATAGTTCCTTGTAAACTCAGAACAACCAGTGGGAGATATAGTTGCTGTTAGAAGATAAACTTGTTTACTTTTATCACGGTAATGAAAGTTCTTTTATCTTTTGTAAGAAACATATTGTGGATAAACTTTTATTATAAATGAAATTTTCATTAGCAAAAGTTATATTTGTTCTACTGCAAAGCAAGTTCTGTTAGAACCAACCAAGTTAAAAGCCATTTGCAAATATTCAAATATTTAAACGGCTACAAATGAATAAGACAAAGAGTTATTTAACCTAATTAATAAGTTTAGAATACTTGAAAGGTTCAAGGTGTGTTAAGCTTGTTAGGTAAAATAAATCCGAAATACTTGGATTAGATCAAAGTAAAGATTATAAAGAGTTTGAGATTCTAGGGCTATTTTGATAGAACATGAAATTCAGTGAAAACTCTATATACCTTGTTGCCTTAATTATTTTGAACATCATTTCAATTTTAAGGTTTTTTTTTTCCTGACACTCCATATGAGATGTGGAGAGCTCATAAAAGCTATTTATGATATGTAAAAGATATTTACATAGTTTAGAAATCTGAAAGAGACCGATACATATGTTAGTGTCGAAACCTTAAATATTGGAATACCATCCAAATAGCATGCCTATTTCTAGGCAATCCAAAAGTAGTATACTTTTCATGTAAAATAAAAATCAAGTGTTTGTGTTGACGAATACTAAATTTTTTCTATAAAAGTATACGAGATCACCATGTATTATTTAGTTTCCATAAAGCAAGTGTATATCAATAAGAGTTATTGATTAAATTTGACACTATAAACAAAAGTTGTTTGGATAAGGTCATAAAGGAAATCAAACATGATGATTTCCATGAGCAGTAGAATGATCATTCTAAATTCCATTCGAAATTGAACATACACAATTATAGTCAATAAACGGAAAATAACAGGTCATGCACAATACGAAATTACAACATGCTTACAGATGAGATCAAAAGATAAAGTATACATACCTTTGAAGACTCATTCTTCAAAGTCCTTCGATCAAGAACGCTCGTTTAGTCTCCAAGACAACAATACACGAATGCTCGAACACAACGACCTCAACACAGCCCGATCAACAGCAACCACCACACGATCTTTGGTGTCTTTGTCATCCATCCCTCTGTGCTCGGAAAGTAAGAATTGACATTCAAACAATTTTTGCAACGAGTCCATGATCTTACGTGAAATGACCATGTTCTCAACCCTTCTGGCCAAAGCATTAGGTACGCTAGCCAATATGTGAAGTCGGGCTAATGAATTAGCCTTCATCCATATTTATATGCATTGCAAACACTTCGCAGTGCATCTAGGGTTGGGACTTGAGGACACTCCTCAACCATGACAAACTCGAGGTCGTTTACCACGAAATACGTTTTACAAGACTTTTTCCATTATATAAAACTGGTCAAACTAGAGGCATTTAACAGAAAATCAAACATGTTGTTAAAAAACAAGAACACATTGACCTACGTTAGATTTTAGTAAATACTCGTTGAGAAAACATACAACATCCAATACGGTTTAGCAAAACTAACATGAATCCCCTGTGACATTTAATTTCGCAATGACGCTCTAAAGGTTTAGGACAAGCCACCGAGGTGTGGTCAATTTATCCCTCTTCTGAATTGTGACATTCTCAATCAGCCATTAATACCAGAACAACTCTTGCTCCTATAACGACTAGCCATCATTGATTTGGTCAAGAAATCATTAACTTACTTAACAATTTCCCGTAAGTGTGACCCGTCATTTTAGGCCGTAGAGTTCTGCCCCAAGCAGCCAATCCGAAGGGAAAAAATCTGATTGGGGCAAAAACTAAAGTGACCCTATCCATTTCTGGAGTTCACCTTGATATTGACCAACTGCACAAAACCCATCCGAAAGGGGACACTCCCAGGGCACCACGAGAGAATGCAAGAATGATCTCACGGTGCGAACCAATGAAGGAGACCATAGGATGTGTTGACACACACCCTTCACCCACTTACTATAAATACTCTTTCCGTCCACCTTGATATTGACTCATGCAAACACCATCCAAAGGGGCATGCTCCTAGGGCACCACGAGGTCAAGCATAAATCTCATGACGTGAACATTCAGGGAGAAACGTGAGTGGAATAATTGACATATCATATATATCTCTTCATCCCATTGAGTATTTTATAACCTAGGGTTTAGATTACTTAGAAAAAACACGGCAAATGATTTTAACTAAGTGACTTTTAGGTTTGCCCAAAAGTAATATTTACCTTGGAAAGTTGAACAACTTTTGATCATCATCCATTAAACTCTTTAACGGAGTCTTTAATCAACTGTTGTATGCTTGTAGAAAATCTATCTAATTCACTTTTCCAGGTAGGTTCCCAGATAAGGGTGTTTCGTTTCCATCGGCTAAAGTACCCCAGCCTAGACAGAACCCGCCTTAGAGAAAAGGTCCCTTTTAGATAGATTTAATATAATTTTAATCCATTATGCCAATCAATTTAATCCTATTAAACCGATTAAAAAGACTAAACTAGGTTGCAAATCCCATTAGAACCTTGAACTTAGGTCTATCTCAATCCAATTTTAAAACCCTTTTAAAACATGAGTTTGCCTAAGTCCGCATGTAACTTATTCTTATCGATTTTAGTTCTAATTTCTATTATAACGCTTATAACAGAAACAAACAAAACCAACCACAACGCGAAGCAAACACATATAAGTCAATTCATAACGCTTACAAATTAGCCTAAGTGTCATGCTCCATGCATTGTTCATTCAATGCTACTTTTATATAACACTTATACAACCAAGCAATGAACCAAGCAAACATGCTTCCATTCACCCTTATACTATAATGCTTATAATATAAAGATGATGCATGAATATGCTTACTACATGCATAAATATAACTCTTATATTTCATGTGCATGCACATGCTCTCTTGTAATTTTATTATGCCATATTATAACACTTATAATACATGATGCATAAATAATTGCACAACCTAAGGTAGGTTGCAAATCTATATGTCATACACTATGGCATATAAACCACATAAATCTCATGTATATTAAGAAAAAATTTATGAACTGGGATAATTAGCCTCAAAATCCTCAAAACCAAAGCTAACTATTACAAATAGCAAAGAGTCACCGGTACAAACATGCGAACCGGGTTTTGAACCGTCCAAACGAAGGAATGCATCTCCACTGATCGTGTACCAACTCCATGTGATCGCCTACATGAAAGAGTAAATGCTTTACTCAATTATTTACCAACGCTTCCAGAGCTAAACGATAGTTTAGGAACGATCGTGTACCTTTAACTATGCGATGAAGCATGAGGTACGCGATTATGCAACGCGCAGCATACAATGCAAGCGTTAAACGATCATCTAAATGACAATGATGGGTGAAGCACAATCATCTAAACGTTCGTTGAGCAAACACGAGATATTGTATATCGGGTGATCGTGTAGTCAGTAACTATGTGATGAGGCATGCTAACTACACGATCGTTTAGTGTGCGCACATTTTATTAAACGATGAGCATCAAATTCTCCCACTTAATCATTTACTTCCAGCATCCATGCGATCAAGCAACCAACGCTACGTGATAGAGCAAACTTTTTACCCCATCGTTTAACATTAGTTAAACAATCTTTTAGTAAATACTACACGATTGCGTAGAAAACTCTACATGATCGTTTAGTCGAATCCCAACGGTCGTTTACCTGAGGCTATACGATACAACCAACTCTTGGTCTTCTTCCTCGCTGATAATCGCATCTCCATGCTTCGAAACTTCAGCACGAACGATTCAACAAACTTAAACACTTTAAATTACAGACTCGATTGCTTGTTAGTTATGCCTAAAAACACACAACACTATCCACAAACGCATTTAACACTTGAACACAATGCAAAAAACCCACCATGATTGTAATGGAAGTTCAAAACAGAAGTGAAATTTGGAATATCAGAACAACCTGACTTTGATATCAATTGAAGGAAATTAGACATGAGGATTTCCATGAACAGCAAAATGATCGTTCCAAATTCCATTCGAAATTGAACATACACAATTACAGTCAATAAACGGAAACTAACAGGTCATGCACAATACACAATTACAGCATGCTTACAGATGAGATCAAGGGATAAAGTATACATACCTTTGAAGACTCATTCTTCAAACTCCCTCGATCATGAACACTCATTTAGTCTCCAAGACAGCAATACACAAATGCTCAAACACAACGACCGCAACACAGCACGATCAACAGCAACCACCACACGAACAACGTGAACACACAACGAACGACCTCCAAAACCTAGAACTCAGTTGAGTTGAGTGAAGACACCACCACAATGGTTACCTTGGTATTCTCAGAGTGAGAATCGAGGAGTTGTGGACTATGTATGGACTTGGTTAGAGGAAGAGACTAAAGAAACAACAATTGTGTAGACGATTGAGTAAGTGGGAGATGAGAAGTGTCTATCATATAGACGAATGCTCAATTATGTAGAAGAAGGAAACCTATCGTATAGATAATGCCCTGCGATCATTTAGCTACAACCAGTTGAGTGAACTATCGTATAGTGACACTCCACGATCGTTTAGTCTCTCTACTAGCTATCATTTAGTGAAACAATTTCACTTGATAACTTTCCGTAAGTATCTTTCTGAAAGAAGCAACTCTTCTAAAATTAGGAAAACATTTTCCCTTTTATCTCACGGTTACCATAAAACCACCAATAATCTCCCACTAAATTGGTTATTAGAAAAAAAGAGATAATTATCCAATAATTAATATTTTTATAAATAAATATGATAACCAACTTACCATATTATATTTATAACCGATTCTCAATTTGAATCCATTGAGCTACCAAGGGGACCTTATGAACCTGTAGCTTGAAGCTCAACGATATGTGAATAACTGACTAAACTCATTAGTCACAGTATCCACCATTCATTAACTACTAGACACTCTAGTAAAGACCGACATCTGTACTCTCCTTACTACAGATATATTTTGTGGCCATATCAACCAATCAATAGTGCGATAACCCTTCACAGATTGCTCGTAAGTATAGTTGGGCCAATTTACCGTTTTGCCCTTGTAGTTACAGTTGGGCCAATACCATTAATCCTTCTAATGAACATAAGTCATAGTCTTACTATAACTGAGTCCTTTCTTCCAAAGAGAAGCTATGGCCACTATGTTCAAGACTCAGAACCAACCCTTAAGGGAGCAATCTATCTACTTATCCCTGCTTTGAGGAAGGAGAGAATTCCATCTTGTGTAATTGAGTTTCCAGCTCCCTAATCAGACAAATCCTAAAAAAAGTAGGCTTGTTGAGTTGGCAATCTGGCAACTCTCACCCATAGTAATCAAAGGACCGACTCAAAGGCAGAAGTTTCCAAAACACTAACGATTAAGGTCATGTCACCTATGGTTGTTTAGATGAGATGTAAGTCTCAAGTATCAATGACGTTATATAAAGAGATTATTCATCTCATGGTCCGGTTCTATACAAACTCTTTGTAGTTTACATAGGACACCCCCGCTCGCATATCTTTACATGAATGGTCAGGATCAACCATCTATAGTAGTTCACAACAACTCTACAAAGTGAGTCATATTCGTAGTGTCACTAGAATCAGGTATCCCTCCTTAGTCCTTATACTATAGACCTATTTAGGTTATCACTTAAGGCATGATCCACTTGTATATCTCATATACATGCTTAAGTTTTCATATAATAACCATGGAGCTTTGTCTATTGGATATGAGTAAATGCAAAATAAAATAACTCTTATTTTATTCATAACAATGTGTACAATGTTTACAAACTACGAGACTCCAGAAGAATCAGGAGACCAATCCCAATAAGTTAGATACATCTTACTCAAAGAGTTAGGGGTACCTCGATATAGTGGGAGGAATGTATGACAGCCTAGCCATTATATGGGTTTAGTGGAAACTCAAGTCATCAAGTTTTGGTGACAGTATCGAGAAACAAGAGTTGTGAAAACAAGATGCATTCCTTGTATAGTTTAAAAAGAATTCCATTGTATACTAACGTGTTGACAACGATTCTCGCGGCTAAAATGTTTGAGAATCTCCTAGTAAGTCTAGGACTACGAGGTATATAACCTAGGGCAAGTGGGAGAAAAACTCATGGGTATATGATATCTATAAGCAAACCCTAAGTATGTGATGCCTTAGTTTATTGTATTTCTTCGTAAAACTAAAAAAGCTCAGTATTATATATTCATATGTAACCACTGGAGTTCTAGTCCAAATGGGAGTTTATTGGGTTTTATGTCCTAAAACTCATGGTTTATAAACAATAAACTCATTCTATAAAATTGTTATTGAATATATGAATTGCTTATTTCGTTTTAGAAATAAATCCAATAAACTAAAAGATCAATGACTATTATATGAGTACTTGAACTTTATGTGAAGACATAAAAGTGGATCAGGTTCGAGTAAATAGTCAAAATGATCTATAGTATATAAATAAGGTTGGGTGACTTATTTTGGTAATACTATCGGATGCGACCCACTCTGTAGTTGTTACAAAGAGTTGTAAAGTGCTATAGACGAAGTGATCCTAATCTGTACATGTCATGACATGAGGCATGAGAGCGTCCTTTACAATGAGTTTGCACAAGATCGTACCACGAAATAAGTTACTCTTACTTTATAACGTTGTTTACTGTTTAAGTCTGACTATTTCAAAACGATGACCTATGTAACTTGACCTTAATCCTGAGCTAACTATGAATTCCTATTTATTCGGGATTATCCTTAGATTTGCATAGGTGAGGGTTGACTCAATAGTACCAGCTTAATAAGTCTCCCATTTCAAAGGTAAGACTGAGTAGATAACTGGAGACATAGGGTGCAAGATGGAATTCACTTCTACCCACTTTCAGGGATTGTAGAGAGGTTGTTCTCTTAAGTGCCGACTCTGGATCTTGAATAAAGGGCCCCACCCTCTCATTGGCCTGAGAGGGATTCTGTTGGATGATCGGATCACAAACTATATGTTCATTGGAGGATCGATGGGACTTAAGGAACAAGAGGTAATCTCGGGGGAAAACAACTTTTTGACCCAACCGTTATTAGAATAACCTGTGAAGGGTTAACTTACTAATCATGGTTATATTGAGTGGACACAATATATCTACAATGGGGGGAGTACAACTACGAGTTTTATTGGAGTGACCCAATAGTTAACGAATAGGGATTAATTCGGTGTAAAGAGTTTAGCCAATTAATCTTGGATCGTTGGAGCCCATGATCTGTAGGTCCACTGCGTCCCTCTACTAGCTCTTAAATGGGTTAGCTTTAGAGTAGCGTGATAATTTGATTTGAAACGTTCAAATTAGAATTAAGGGAATTAGTAATTATATGTGATATAATTACACGTTTAATTTTGGAATTAAACAATTGGAGAATCAATTAATATCTAAATATGATTTAAATATTAATTTCATGAATAGAACTTCATAAAAGTGGAATTGGTGTTAAATTAATTAATATTTGATATTAAATTATTAATTTTATTAAAAAATTAATTATTAAATTAATTTTGTAAAGTTAATAAAATTTCATTTTTTAATTGAAATGTTTTTTTTATTTTGGAAATCACAAAATTAAAAGAAAATTCAAAAGAAATTTGGAAATAGAAAAAATCCCAAAAGTGGGATTTTTCACTTTCAAATTGTAGTAGCTCACACACAATTCCATTTCTCTTCTGCTCAATTATTCAAGCATGAGTTGTGATTCATTCAAGGCTGTTAGTTGAATGAAAGTCATGTAATATAAAGCTGGAATTTTGAGTGGAATGTACATAGAGCAATCGTTGCTGAAGGTTAAGAATTTGTGTTTGAAGAAATGTTCTTTACACTGTGAAAAAAATAACCTCATCTCTAATTCCTTCGATTCAAGCTTATTTTGAGTTCCACAATTCAATCTAAGGCACGAAGAGAATAGTAGGGAAGACCTTGTGGTGGTTCACATTGAAAGAAGAAGGAGATTGCAGCTGAAGATCGTGAATCAAAGGTACTTCAAAGGTTAGTGTTGAAACTTTGTTTTTAGTTTATGAGCATGCTTAGTTTGAAGCCAAAATTAATGAATTAAAATGCTTAATGATCATGTTTTGCTTCTGCTGCTTGCTTCCTAAATCCAACAAAACTATCCAATATAAGCATTTAAATATCACTTAGGTAAACGACTTAGCCTAAGTTTAACTAAGTAATGAACCATCATTCATAAAATACCCCGTTAGAGGAAAAGTATACTTGATATATGTTTACTCTTAGGTTCTTTGTTAACGAGCTGTAATGGATAGGCTCACCTTAGTTTTTGCACCATTATGGTTTTTTTTCCCTTCGGTTAACTTATTGAGGCATAACTATAGGATTAAAATGAAGGGCTACACTCACAAGAACCATTTAATAAGGTAATGTTTTCTTGACTAAAGTAATGGTAACCAAACACTATTGGAATGTGAGTTATTCTAGAGTATTGTTTAGTTGAGAGTGTCTCAATTCAGTGAAAGAATAACTTATTACCTTTCAGTGGTTTTTGTTCGAAATCGCTGAAGTATCATTGCAAAATATTATGTGTTTAAAAGTTTTCATTATTTTTCTTGCTAAACTAGATTGGTTTTAAAGAGTTACGTAGTTACCTAACTTAAATTAAAATTTCTTTATTTCATAAAAAATGACTAGTGTGGTAATTAATCTTCTTTCTATCGATAAACTGATTAGCGATAATTACATAACATAGCAAAATACAATTAATACTGTGCTGGTAATTGACTACCTAAAATTCATCTTAATTGAAGAATGTCCCCAAATACTCGCACAAAATGATCGCGAGGCATATGAAAGATGGATTAAGGGCAACGAAAAGGCCCGTGTATATGTCTTGGCCAGCTTGTCTGAACTTCTAGCTAAGAAGCACAAGAACATGAGTTTTTGCTCGAGAAATCATGGAATTGTATCATGATATGTTAGGACAGTCATCCACACAAGTCAAGCATGATGCCCTCAAATTCATCTTTAGTGTTCGGATGCAAGAAGTGACCTCTGTTAGAGAACATGTTCTCAACATGATGGTCCCCTTTAATATTGATGTGATGAATGGGTTGGTTATTGACAAAGCCAGCTAGGTCAATTTTATTCTGGAGACTCTTTTAAAGAGTTTACTCTAATTTTGTAGTAACGCTGTTAGGAGCCGGCTAGACTTCAACCTAACCACTCTTCTGAATGAATTGTAAACTTATGAGTCTTTCATCGGTAACATGGGGAAGCAAATGTTGTCAGCTCTTCTAAGAACTTCCACAGGATTTGACCTCTAAAACTAAACCTAGACCATCTTCTGGTTCAAAGAAGTGGAAGAAGAAAAAGAGTGAAAAAGGGAATGAAGCTATCCCTCTTACTGTTGCTCAATAAGGAAAGAAAACCAAGCTGGCAAAGCTAATCTGTTTCCATTGCAACGTAGACAGCCACTGGAAGAGAAACCATCCGAAGATTTTGGAGCCACTAATCATGTTTGTTCTTCTTTTCAGGGAATTAGTTCCTAGAGGCACTTGGAAACTGGCAAAATGACCATGAGGGTTGGAACAGGCGAGGTCATCTCAACCGTTGTCATGGGGAGCATAAGATTATCTTTCCAGAAATCTTTGTTTATTATATAATGTATTTATAGTTCCTAATATCAAAAGGAACTTGATTTCAGTTGCATGCCTTATGGAACGGATGTACGCAATTTCATTTTCTGTAAATAAATCATTTATTTTCAAGAATGGTGTTGAGATTTGTGCAGCAACTTTAGAAGATAATTTATATGTGCTAAGACCGTTAGCATAAAAAATGCTCATCAATACTGAATTATCAAAATGAAAACAACTAGAAATAAAAGACAAAAATTTCTCTTAAAGAAAATGTCCACATTTGGAAACTAAAACTAGATTACGTAAATCTCGATAGGATCGAAAAATTGGTAAAGAATGGACTTCTAAATGATCTAGAGGAAAATTAAGGAAATCGGAAACGAGATTTCCATGAGCAGTGGAAGCAAGACTATTCCAAATTACAATCATGAATCAACAAATCATTTATAGTCGACTTCCAAACAATCGGTAATACAATTTACAGTGAAATTACAACATGAACAACAAAGGTACAGAGGGAAAAACTGTACTAACAACGGTAGAAGCATCTCCACGCTTCGATGCGCGATCGCTCGACAACAGTGACCACAAACACTCGATGCCCAATCATTTAGATAAAACTATGCGATCATCTAGCAAAAACTATGCGATCGTTTAGCTTAGTCGATTCTACACGATTGTTTACCTTGGGCCAGTGATCGTCTAGCAAAGCTATGCGATCGTTTAGTAAACATTGCACGATCGTTTAGCTAGCACCTGTACAATCGTTTACCTAGCCCAATCGTCGTTTAGTAAATCTGTATTTACTTGATGACTTCCATGAGTTTCTTTTCACCGGAGAGAAAACTCAAATTCTTTTTTTCAATCTTTTGTAAAAACCACTTTTTAAAATAGGAAACTGATTTCCTTTTAAACTAACGGTTACCATGATCAATAACCACCCACTACATTTGGTTATTTAAAAGAAAAAGTATTAATATCTAATAATTAATATTATTATAAATATAAATGATAACCAACTTATCATACTATATTTATAACCTATAGTTTTAATATTTCATCTCATGAAACATATAAACCATAATTCTTTTCCTATTCCATGGTACTTAATGNTTCGGACTTGGTGTGAGGCAGTCGATTGGAAGAAATAACAATCGCGTATACGACTGGGCAAGTGGGAGAAGTAGAAGACCTATCGTATAGGTCGATGCCCAATCATTTAGATAAAACTATGCGATCATCTAGCAAAAACTATGCGATCGTTTAGCTTGGTCGATTCTACATGATTGTTTACCTTGGGCCAGTGATCCTCTAGCAAAGCTATGTGATCATTTAGTAAACACTACACGATCGTTTAGCTAGCACCTGCACGATCGTTTAGCTCGCCTAGCCGTCGTTTAGTAAATTTGTATTTCCTTGACGACTTCCGTGAGTTTCTTTTCGCCGGAGAGAGAACTCAAAATCTTTTTAAACCTTTGTGTAAACTTCTGTAGAAAAACCCTTTTTCAAAATAAGAAACCGATTTCCTTTTAAACTCACAGTTATCATGATCAATAACCACCCACTACTTTGGTTATTTAAAAGAAAAAGTATTAATTATCTAATAATTAATATTATTATAAACATAAATGATAACCAATTTTCATACTATATTTATAACCTATAGTTTTAATATTTCATCTCATGAAACATATAAACCATAGTTCTTTTCCTATCCATGGTGCTTAATGTAAATCTCATTTACATCAATCCTCCACTAGATGTATTTCATACATCATATCGACTATATTACATATATTCAAAATACCTCTTGTCAATTTGAACATTTCAAATCAACATCAAGAACTGATACTTCAACATGAATCCAAGCTACCAAAGGGACATTATGGACCTGTAGATTCGAAGCTCCAACAATACGTGAATAACTGACTAAACTCTTTAGTCACAGGATTCACCATCCGTTAACTGCCAGCACTCCATTAAAGACCGACAGCTGAACTCTCTTCACTACAGATATATTATGTGTCCATCTTAACAAATCAACAGTGCGACAACCCTTCATAGATCGCTCGTAAGTACAGCTGGGCCAATAACCATTATGCCTCTGTAGTTATATCTGTCTCCTTAAGTACCACTAATCCCTCTAATGAACATAAATCATAGTCATACTATGACCAAGTCTTCTCTTCCAAAGAGAAGTTGTGGCCACTATGTTCAAGCCCCGGAATCAGTCCTTAAGGGAGCAATCTCTCTACTTATCCCTGCTTCGAGAAATGGGTGAATTCCAAATAGAATAGAAAAAGAACTATGGTTTATATGTTTCATGAGATGAAATATTAAAACTATAGGTTATAAATATAATATGATAAGTTGGTTATCATTTATAGTTATAATAATATTAATTATTGGATAATTAAATCTTTTTGTTTAATAACCAATTGAGTGGGAGGTTATTGGTGGTTCATGGTAACCGTGAGTTAAAAGGAAAATTATTTTCCTAATTTTAGTAAGTTCTTGGAAAAAATATTTTGAGATTTCTCTCTCGGGAAAAAGAAACTCACGGAAGCTTGTCAAGTAAATACAGATTTACTAAGTGACAGCTTAAGCAAAGTAAACGATCATGTAGTGTTTTGTAGGCGACATATACTAAGCTAAATGATGAGCTAAACGATCACTTAGCTTTTTCTAGACGATCGCTTAGCTTTAGCTAAACGATTGGGCATCGACCTATGTGATAGGTTTTAGCCTTCTCCCACTTACCCAATCGTATACACGATTGTTTATTCCTTTTTCGTCTGCCTCATACCAAGTCTGAATAGAGCCGACCCTTTGGATTCTCATATCGAGAATACCAAGGTAGCCTTCTTGGTGGTGTCATACTCAACTCAACACTGTCGAGGTTCTGTGGAGGCCGTTTATGACCAAGGCGATCGCAGAGGTCCAGAGTGTGAAGTGTTCGTGCAGTGTTACGGTCGTGGTGTTCGAGCATTCAAGGTTGCTGTTGTTCGAGCGTTCATAAGCAAGGAGCGTGGAGATGAGTCGACAAATGTTTGTAGCTTTTGCCTTGTTCATTTGTAGTTATCATGCTGTAATTTCTGTAACGATTGCATAACTGTATGTGTTGTTTACGACTGTAAATGTAATGTTCATTCATGATTTTAATTTGGAATGATCTATTTTCCACTACTCATGGAAATCTCGAGTTCGATTTCCTTCACAAAGAGTATAAAACTGAAATTGAAAATTTATTAGGTAAAATAATTAAGACACTTTGATCTGGTCGAGGTGGGGAGTATATGAACTTGAGATTCCAAGACTATATGATAGAGCGTGAAATCACATCCCAACTCTTAGCACATAGTATACCTTAACAGAATGATGTATCATAAAGGAGAAATAGAACCTTGTTAGATATGGTTTGGTATATGATGAAATATGCTCATTTATAGGATTCCTTTTGTGCAGTAAAGACTGTAGCATATATCCTGAACAATGTTCCATCCAAAAATGTTTCAGAAAACCCTTTTGAATTAGAAAAATGACATAAAAGGAGTTTACAACATTTCAAAATGTGGGGATGTCCAGCGCATGTGGTAACAACGAACCCAAAGAAATTGGAAACTCATTCGAGGTTATATTTATTTATAGGCTATCCCAAGGAAACCAAGCATGGTCACTTTTATGATCCAAATGAGAACAAGGTATTTGTATCAAAAAATGACACATTCTTAAAAGAAGATCATATAAGAGATCACAAACCACGTAATAAATTAATTGTAAGTGAAATTTTCCAATGAAAATAACAGTATTTCGATGAAAGATGTTAACAATGTTGGTACGTCAACAAGAGTTGTTGATGGTGCTAGCATATTTAGTTAAAATCCTTTTCAAGAGTTAAGAGAGCCTCGTCATAGTGGGAGGATTATAACTCGTCCTATGAGATATATGGGTTTAATAGAAACCCATGTCATTGTTGGGGTTGATGCACTAAATCTCATGGTTTTGTAGTTTGTAAATTTATTTGTACAAATAGATTATTTATTTAATTAAATGAAGTGTTATTTTATTTGACATTTAGTTGCATTAACCAAAAGCCAATAAACTAAGATCCTAGGTTGTTTGATATAGCTTAAACATGTATGTGGTGACATATAAGTGGATCGTGTTTAAGTAATAACCTAAAAGGTCTATAGTAGATTAATAATGCTAGGTACCTTATCCTGGTGATACTACGGACACGACCCACTTATAATTTTTATAATTGTTGTAAAGTGTTACAACTGATCTGATCTTGATCATGCGTGTGGAGACATGTGAGTGGAGATATCCTATACAAAGAGCTTGTATAAGACCAAACCATGAAATTATTAGTCTCTCTTTATAATGCTGTTACTTGAAGAGACTTACATTTCACTAGAATGATTATAAGTGATTTGACCTTAATCCGAAGTGAGTTGTGAACTCCTACCTCTAAGAGCGATCCTTTGATCTGTATGAATGAGAGTCGTCAGTTTCTTTGACTCAATATACCTACTGTTTTGGGTATCCATCCGTGTGGGGAGCTGGGAATACAACTATACAAGAAGGAGTTCATTTCTTTCCATTACATAGACCAAGTAGATAACTTACTCCCTTAAGGGCTGATTCTGGGTCTTGAGCAATGAGATGTCCCCCCCCACCCCTCCCATGTCAGAGAGGGGTCTAGTTATAGTTGGACTATGACTAATTATTCATTAGATGAATTAGTGGTATTTAAGGAGTTAGATATAACTACAGGGTAAAAATAGGGTAAAATAATAATTTTCATCTAGTTGTAGTTATGAGCAATTTGTGAAGGGTCAACTTACTATTGATTGGTTATATCCAATGAATATAAAAATATATCTATAGTGCGAAGAGTGTAACTATAGTTCTTTAGTGGAGTGACCGACAGTTAATGAAGATTCATTAGTTTAATTAAAGAGATCAATTAATTAATCTCGTATCATTGGAGCTTCTAATATATAGGTCCATAAGATCCTCTTGGTAGCTCAGTAAGGGTTTAATAAGAATTAATTAATTTTTTTATTAAGTTGAATTGTTCAAATTAATTAAAGGGAATTACTTATATGAGATACAATTAATATAATGCATATTATATTATAAAGTTAATAAGAGAGATAAATATTTGAATATTATTCCAATTTTAATTATATGAATGTGAATCATATAAAACTATATGTTAAAGTTAATATGAATATGATTTATATTAAAACTATAGGTTATATGAGAAAATATAAACTAGAGCTAATGTTATATGTGATAATATAAACTATAGTTCATATATTATATGAGATATAATATATAGTTTAATTTAATTATTATTTTAGTTAATATAATTAAAGTTATATTATGAAAATAATGCCTTTGAGAGTTATCTCACAATGTGAAGGGAGTTATTTGATAATTCCCTCACATCTCTCATATGGCCATTAACAGGGGAACTAGGTTTGATTATTCATTATGTGAAAAAAGTTGGAAGTTCTATTTGCACATACAAACCTTCTTCCTATGTGAAATTCTCTCAAGATTTCCATTTCTCCCTTCGCCAAAAAAATTAAAGAAAGCAAACCCACACCTCTACTTGATTTCTCACCTTGAGGATAACAAGGAAGCTTTTGAAAGGGTGTCTAAGTTTCACTGTTTTCCAGTTTTGTTCGTAGTTGACGTGCTTGAGAGGAGGAAAAGTGTTCATGACCAATGGAGAGGAAAAAAAGAAAGAAAAGTTCTTCAAGGGTAAGTTTGTTTCTTTTTCCCTTTCCTCTCTATCATTTTAGAAAGCATGCCTTAGGTTTTGATGTTTATTGTTCTGCTCTTTTCCACTTTTATCTTTTCCAAAATTAAATTCATTGGCACAAGTGATCCCTCACTTTTACATCGGGAATTCGATCCTTTCAATTGGTATCAGAGCCCAATCATGTATCTAAATTTCATTTTGGAATTTAAAATAAGAGAATTAGAGGGTATTACACTGCATTGTAGACGTTGTTTGCAAAATTGAATGTTTTAAAAAATGGTACTTAGATTTACTGCTTTAAAATGTTTAAAGTTGTAAGGGCTTGTTATTTTAGGCGTTTAAATTCATGTTATCGAGTTTGTAAGTCTGTGCGTTTAAGGTGAAGAGTTTCCATGAACGAGGCTTCAATTCGATGTATTTATGGTGAAAAACGAAGAAGAATAGTAACATTCTTGCCTAGAGCGCAATTATGCCCTTGTACAGTGCCACGGTGCACAGAGAAAATTGCGTAGAGCATGGCACTACGCAAACTTCCACCGAGCATAATTGTGCTCTGACCATAGCGCCACTCCGCTTCAAATGAAAAATCCAGAGCACAGCGACGCTCTCCAATAGCGCCGGTACGCTCTGAGTTGTTCAAGTGCGCACCTGACTATATAATATAAGAGTTATATTCGGCCAATTTAATAAAACACTTAGATAAATTGTTAGCTGAATTTACCTAAGTAACGAACCCTAGGTTCAAAACACTTAGTGGGAGGAAAATGACGTATATGATATGTCAATTTCCCTTCATGTTCTCCTTAATAGTTCACACTTTGAGATCTATGTTAGACCTTGTGGCAACATTTTCTTGTGTCCGTCTAAGGAAGGTGTTTGCATGGGTCAGTACCAAGGTGAATGGAGAGAGTGCTTATAGTAAGTGGAAGATGGACATGTGTTAACAGATCTCGCAGTTTCCTTCTCAGTTTGTAGTAAAGTTTCATGCTTGACCTCATGGCACCTTTGAATGTCCCTCTAAGAAAGGTGTTTGCATGAAATTTTATTCAAACTCTAGAAATGGATAGGAGTTCTTTAGTTTTTGTCCCAATCAGTTTTTTTCCCTAAGTTGGCTCATTGGGGTAGAACTCTAGAATCTAAAATGAAGGGTTACATTTACGAGAAATTTTTAAGTAAGATGATTTCTTGACCAAACGAGGTGACTAATCATTATAGAAATAAGAGATTTTTTATTTTTATTATTTTTTTTGTAATGATCAGTTGAGAATGTCTCAATTCAATGAAGGGGTGACTGTCCATCCTATGTTGGCTTTCATTCTGACTCACTGAAGCATCATTGCAAAATTAGATGTCACATAGGGTACATTAGAATTTTTCTAAAATTGATTGGTTTTCATGAGTAATGCTTAATTACTAATATAAGTAATTTGTACGTTTCAACAAACTTCAATCATGACTAGCGCTACATTGAATCTCTAAAGTGGTTATAAATTAAATGGACAACTACACAAATCAGAAAACACAAATTAACATTGTGCTAATCATTGATGACTTGCAATTTTTCCTACTTGGGGAGTATTCTCGAGTACCTGCTCAAAACACAGCCCGAAATGTTTGGGATGCTTATGAAAGGTGGGTAAATGAAAAGGCTCGCACATATATACTTGCCAGCTTATCTGAAGTCTTGGCAAATAAGCATGAATTGATGGTCATTGCATGTGAGATCATGGAATCATTGTGTGAGATGTTTGGACAACTGCCCTCATAGCTCAAACACGACGCTCTTAAATATATTTTCAATGCCGTATGAAAGAAAGGATAACTATTAGAGAACTTATTCACAAAGGATATCTATTAGAGAACTTATTCATAACATGATGGATCACTTTAATGTGGCTAAAATGAATAGGGTCATCATCGATGAGGCCAGTCAGGTTAGCTTTATTTTGGAAATTCTGCCAGAAAGTTTCCTGTATTTCCATAGTAATGTTGTTATGAAGAAGTTAGAGTACAACCTGACCACACTTATCAACGAAATACAGACTTACCAATCCTTGATGAACGTCAAAGAGTAGAAGGGAGAGGTAAATGTTTCCACTTCCGCAAAGAAGTTCTACAGAGATTCGACCTATAAATCGAAGTTTGTGTCTTCTTCATCTGGCACCAAAAAGTGGAAGAAGAAGAAGAGAGTTCAAGGAAATAAAGCTAATCCTATTGTAGTCGAGAGGGGCAAGAAGGCCAAGGCTAGCAAAGGAACTTGCTTTCGTTGCAACCAAGAGAAACATAGGAAATAGAATTGTCTCAGATACTTGGTAGAGAAAAAGAAGGCCAAACAAGGTAAATATGATTTACTAGTTTTACAAACATGTTTAGTGGAGATTGATGATTCGACCTACATAATTGATTCAGGGGCCACTAAACATATTTGTTTTTCTTTGCAGGGAATTAGATAATGGAAACAATTGAGGACTGGTGAAATGATTATGCGGGTTGAAACTGGGCAAGTCGTCCCAACAATGGCAGTGGGAGGCCTTAGATTACAGTTACAGAAATCTTTTTTTGTTGTTAAACAATGTTTATGTAGTTCCCAGTTTGAAAAGGAACTTGTTTCTGTAAAATGTTTGTTAGAGAAACATTATTCTATTAATTTTATTGTAGATAAAGTGTTTATTTACAAAAATGGTGTTCAAATTTATTCTGCAAACTTAAAAAGTAATCTATATGTTCTAAGGACATTAGCAACTAAGGTGCTTCTTAATACTGAAATGTTCAGAACGAAAACAACTCAACATAAAAGACAAAAGATTTCTCTTAAAGAAAATGCCCAACTTTGGCACCTAAGACTAGGTCATGCAAATCTCAATAGGATTGAGAGGTTGGTTTAAAGTGGACTTCTAAGCGAGTTAAAAGATGACTCTTTACCAATATATGAGTCATGCCTTGAAGGAAAAATGACTAAAAGACCTTTTACTAAAAAAGGAATAGAGCCAAAGAACCCTTAGAACTTGTACATTCATACTTTTATGGTCCTATGAATGTTAAGGCAAGAGGAGGGTTTGAATATTTCGTTTCTTTCATAGATGATTATTCTAGATATGAGTATGTTTACCTATTCAATGTAAGTCTGATGCTCTTGAAAGATTTAAAGAGTATAAAGCTGAGGTTGAAAATTTATGAGATAAAACCATTAAGACACTTTGAACAGATCGAGGTGGAAAGTATATGGATTTAAGATTCCAAGACTATTTGATAGAAGATAGAATCGCATCCCAACTCTCAGCACCTGGTACCCTAACAAAATGGTGTATCAGAAAGGAGAAATAGAATATTGTTAGATATAGTTCGCTCTATGGTGAGTTATGCACATTTACCTGATTCGTTATGGGGTTATGCAGTAACGACTGCAGTTTATATTTTGAATTGTGTTCCATCCAAAAGTGTTTCTAAAACACCTTTGAAATTATGGAATTTTCATAAAGGTAGTTTATGCCACTTCAAAATTTGGGGTTGCTCAACACGTATTCTTGAGGCAAATCCTAAGAAATTAGAACCTCGTTCAAAATTATGCTTATTTGTAGGCCATCTCGAGGGAATGAGGGGTAGTTACTCCTATGATCCTAAATAAAATAAAGTATTTGTTTCGAAAAATGATATGTTTTTAGGAGAGGAGTACATTAGGGAGCATAAGACCCGCAGTAACATTGTGTTAAGTGAGTTTTCCAAAGAAACTACTGACATTTCAAGTGTTGTTGAAGAAGCTAGTACATCATCAAGAGTTGTTGATGTTGGTTCACCTAGTCAAGCATATCCACCTCCATAGTTGAAGAAGCCTCGATGTAGTAGGAGGGTTGTGAACCCACATACTTATTATTTGGGTTTAACAAAAATCCTGACCGTCATAAAAGATGGCGATGTTGAGGATCCATTATCCTATAAATAGACAATGGATGATGTGAACAAAGATGAATGGGTTAAAGCTATGGATCTCAAAATGGAGTCTATGTACTTCAATTTAGACTGGGTTCTTGTAGATTAACCTTATGAGGTAAAACTTATAGGTTGCAAATGGATCTATAAGAGAAAAAGGGGTGCAGATTGGAAGGTCTAGACTGGTGGCACAGAGTTATACCCAAGTTGAGGGAGTAGACTATGAAGAAACTTTCTCACCTGTTGTCATGCTAAAATCTATCCATATTCTCCTTTCCCTTGTGACACACTATGACTACGAGATATGGAAAATGAACATCAAGATTTCCTTTTTGAATGGTAATCTTGAGGAGACCATCTATCTGTAACAACCAAAGGGATTCATTAAACAAGGTCAAAAGCAAATGGTTGCAAGCTTAATTGATCCATTTATCGATTGAAATAAGCATCTTGATCTTGGAACATAAGATTTGATACTGCGATCAAATCTTATGACTTTGACCAGAATGTTGATGAATCTTGTGTATACAAGAAAATCCTCAACAATTTAGTAGCTTTCTTAGTCTTGTATGTGGACGATATCTTATTCATTAGAATGATGTAGGTCTACTAACAAATGTTAAAGAGTGGTTAGTAGTGCAATTCCAAATGAAAGATTTGGGAGAGGTGAATTTGTTCTATGGAGCCAAATCATCAGGGATTGTAAGAATAAAACACTAGCCTTGTCTCAGGCATCTTATATTGACAAGATGCTTGTCAAATATTCAATACACAATTCTAAGAGGGGAATATTACCTTTCAGGCATAGAATTGTATTGTTTAAGGAATTGTGTCCTAAGACATCTTAAGAAGTTGAAGAAATGAGAGGGATCCCCTATGTGTCAGCTATTGGTAGTCTGATGTATGCAATGTTATGTACTAGACTTGACATTCGCTATGCGATGGTTATTGTTAGTAGATATCAGTCCTGAAGGATGTGTGAACACCAATGTCGGAGCGGATCATAGCCCCAATTTTATTTTACAGAAACATAAATAATTTCAAAGGACAGAAACAAGTATATACAATCTGAAACAACATGCTTAACACAGAATTTTGGAGAGAAAATAAGGGATGTGGAATTATTTACCCTTGAAGACCAATCTCTTCATGTAAATCCTCTCCAATCATGATCTCTTCAAACAGTTTCTCCCATAACAAAACAAAATGTACATTAGTGTGAAATCCAAAACGGGCATCACCACACGATTACCTCGGTATTCTTGAAGGATGAGAATCTAACAGAGTGTGTGGGCTTACGAAAATTAATTTTGGGAGAGAAGGAATTTTATTTTTACTTGAGAGTAAGAATTCTTCACAAAGAAGTTAACCTGGAAGGAGATTGTCTTTTGCATTCAAGTGAAGGAAGAAGATGAATAATATGTTGGGAATGTCCTAGAACTCGCAATTCATGTTGAACATTCTATTTATCAATAAAATATTATTGAGTAATTTATTCAATAAAGTTGTTGATTTTGTATTCTATTATGAAAATCCAATAAACACATCTATGGCTATATGTGTGAATACTTTAACTTTATGTGGTGACATAAACATGATCAAGTTAATAGTATATAGCCTAAATGGTCTAATAAGTATATGGATGAAATTGGATTTCTCATCCTGGTAACACTAATTGGATGCGACCCATTTTATAGGTAATACAAATGATGTGATCCACAGATCATTCATGTAGAGACATGTGAGTGGGGGCATCCTATGCAATGAGTTTGCATATAGACTGGACCAAACAATAGTCATTTTTCTTTATAACGACCGTTTACTATTAAAACTGACTATTTCATTTTAAGTAACTTAGGATAACTCGATCTTAATCCTAAGCTAGCTATGATCTCCTGTTTATTCAGAATTATCCTTTGATCTATATGGGTGAGAGTAATTCAACAACACTGCTCAATAAGCCTTCCATTTTGGGGATAAGACCAGATGAATAGCTAAGGACATAGCCCTGCAAGATGGAATTTATTCCTACCCGATTTAGGGTTAGCAAATAGGATGTTCTCTTAAGTACTGATTCCAGGTTTTGAATAGTTGGGGCCCCATCTTCTCATGATAGAGAAAAGACTTGATTCATAAGTATTATGAATTAAATTGTTCATTAGAGGGTCTGGGAACTTAAGGAATGAGATGTATTCATAGGGGTAAAACGGTGATCTTGACCCAGCTGTGATTACGAATGACCTGTGAAGGATCGACTTACTGATCATGGTTACATCGAGTGGATATAATATGTAATAACCCAACCCCCTAGGACTTAAATTAGGTCATTACTAAATACATGCATGCATGGAACTGAAAATGACATTCGGTTATGATGAAATAAATGCTAATTAAATAAGGTAAGTTCAAAAGACTTTCGTTAAATTCAAATACTAAATCAATTGTAGGGTACCCATAAATCATAAAGGAAAATAAATAAATCTGAAAAACGATTCTTAAAAATAATTTTTAAACATCAAAACTAAAAATTAAGAGAAACATGAAAGGAACTTTAAATCTCATGAGCGGAAGCGTAAAAACTAGTCCCAGTGGCTGGATCACGAATTCCGCTTGTCCATTGCTATTGCATCTCTACCCTTACTTGAAACAATAACATGAGAAAGAATGAGTATAAAATACTCAGTAAGTAACCCCACTACTAGGGTTAGGCTGGGCATCCATGTCCTCTAGATACCTACCTCCGGTAAACATAAACTGCTCTAGTCTTCATGGGACACATATGCACATGAAACAAGAAGAAGACTGAGTTCTATCCTACTGTTGTTAAGTATGCCCACTACCTTTGGTGAATCCCGAAGGAGACATAAACTAGTGAATCCCGAAGGAAACACAAATTCTAATGGGCATCTAACTAATCAGTAAGGATATTTGCATAGTCTCAACATCATAATCATCACTATACGAATCTATGACATACATATAAACCTCAAGATCATGGCTCTACAACATACACATATACCTCAACATCATGATTCTACAACATACATGTATACCTCAACATCATCAGATCAAATACAACCATGGAAGCACATACCATCTCATACTAGCATTCAAGTGTCTATGTGCATAAATAAATAATTCGATTCTCGTAACAGAACATACTTTAATCATGTATATCAATCTTTCATGTTGTCATTCTGTCATAACCTTCATTTAACATGCTAGCATACATCTAATGTCTGGCCCGTGGGCAGTTCCAGTAGTAAGATTACTTACCTTGATATTAGATCGAACCAAAAAGCAATTAAATCTTTGTGAAATTCTTGAATCCTTATCAAGCCTAAACATAAACCAAGCTTTAAAATTAATAGTTAAGGCCAAATTCCAAACACCCAAATATTACAAAATATTTCCAGATAACCTTACCTAAGGTGTGGTCCAATTTGAATTCACATTTCAAACCTCCAATTTTAAGCCCAAATAATTAGAAAACCAAACTCTTCTTCATCTTGAATGAAATTCCTGAATCAACCCCTTAATCATAATTTGAAATTAGGCTTACATGATTAAAGCTTGAATCAAATACATACTTCACTACGAATGTCCTCAAATAAATTATCCATATGTAGCTTCGTAAAAAAAAAAAAATCACTTCTAAAATGACTTTTACCAAAATTTTTCAACAACCAAAATTAATCCACAAGAAGGTAATCAAAACATAAAACTTACCAAAACTCGCTAAAAAAAACTCCAACTTCACTGAACAACACCTCAATACCTTCACAAACTTGAATCCAAAGTTGAAACACAATGGGTATCAACCAATTGATACTAAAAGTAAATGAATATTCAAGAATCAACCGAAAACAAACCCAAATAGCAAAAATCTTACCCAAATCGATAGATCCAGTGACGGCAAAAGCGAACGATGCTTGAGTAGTAGTGGACGAAGATCATGAAGAAGAAATTGACGCGGCGGCTTTGGGCGGCGTCGGACGGGCTCACGAACATGAGGAAAAAAAGGGGGTGGGGTTTGACTTTTTATAGAAAAACAACAACAATAATAATAAGAATAAAACAAAAAAGGAAGTAAATAATACATTTAATTTCTTTCCGTTTTATACTATTAAATTCTTTTTCCTTTCAAAAGAAAATTAATTCTTGCCATTAATTTTCAATTTGAATTTCAAATTGAATAATTTCACACCAACAATTAAATTCCTGCACTTATACTTGAAGTCTAAAATTCCAAAAATACCCTCCAACTAATAACAATTACTGAAATTCCAAATAATAAAGTTATTGAAATTACATTATTACTAAAACAAATGTGCAGGGTATTACATAATATATCTACAGTGAGGGGAGTTCAACTATAGAATTTAGTGGAGTGACCCATTAGTTAACGAATGAGGGTTATTTCGGTGTAATGATTTCAGCCAATTAATCTCAGATCGTTGAAGTCCATGATCTGTAGGCCCATGAAGTTTCCCACTAGCAATGGATTAGCTTTAGAGTAGTGTGATAAGTTAATTTGAAACGTTCAAATTAGAATTAAACAGAATAGGAGAATTTATATTTAAATACGATTTAAATATATGAAGGTGGATTTGTGTAAAATTAATTTAATATTTGATATTAAATTAATTAAAATTAATCGAATTATTTAAATAATTATTTATTAATTTTATTAGAAAATTAATTTATGAAATTAATTTTACAAAATTAATAATATTTTCAATTTTTTGAAATCAAATTGATTTTTGAAATCATTTATGAAATTGAAAAGTTAAAAAAATGACACAAAATGGACATTTGGTTTTTTCCATTAAACCTTCAACTAGCTCACACCAAACTCACTTATTTTGGCTTCAATAACTTCAAGTATGAGCTGCATCTCATACAACCATCTTTTTTGCATGAAAGACCTGCAATAAATAAAGAAGATTGGAGTGGAATTGAGACATGCATCAAAAGAGTTTTTAAAGAAAAATTCGGGCTAAAGAAATTGTTCTTCAAGTGGGTTGTAGCAGTCAGCTCTTCTCAAAGTTCCTTTCATTCAAGCTGATTTTGAGTCCCACAACTCATTCTAAAGCTCGAAGAGAATAGTGGGAAAGATCTTGAGGTGGTTTACAGCAAGTTTCAGAGAAGATTATAGCTGAGAATCAAGATTTTAAGGAGTTCTACAAACGTATGGCTTCAAACCCTCTTATGATTGATGAGCATGCTTTAGTTACTACCAAAATTAATGAATTAAAGTGCTTATTGATCCTTGTTGCTTCTGTTGCATCCTGATATACTCTTACATAACATACCAAAAAAAAAAAAAAAAAACTCCTCACTTCCATGTTTAATGAGAGAATCAAGGGGAGGGAGTTATCAAAATAACTTCTTAAAAAGCAATTAATTTAAAAACAATTTTTTTAGTTAGTATATATATGAAATAACCAATTCAATATTATTAAAACTATATATTATATCCAATATAACACATATGTTATAGTTTATACTATATCATATACAATATAACCTGCAATTTAATATTCGCTCATTTAACCTATAGTATTTAATATGAGTCACATTCATATTAAATTAAATCTATAGTTTTTATATGAATAATTCATATAATAAATATTTGAATCATATTCAAATATTTATTCCCTCTCAAATAAAACTTTATATTATAATGTATCATATACATTATATTAATTATATCTCATATAATTAACAACCTTTATTTATTTGAATAACTCAAATTAATCCAAAATTAATTTGATTCTTATTAATCCCAATTGAGCCAATGAGGGGACCTTGTGAACCTATAGATAAAGCTCTAACGATACTTGATTAATTAACTAAATTCTTTAATTAAATTAATCAACTTTCATTAACTACCGATCACTCCACTAAAGACCAACAGCTACACTCTTCAAACTACAGATATATTTTTGTGTCCATTGGATAAAACCAATCAACAGTGCGATGACCATTCACAAATTGCTCGTAAGTATAGTTGGGTCAAAATTACCGTTTGGCTCCTATAGTTACAAATAACTTCTTAAATACCACTGATCCCTTTAATGAACAATAAGTTATATAGTCCAACTATAGCCAAACCCCTCTGGCTTAGGAGAGGGTATAGCATCACATTGTTCAAGCCCCGGAATCAGCTCTTAAGGGAGCAATTCTCTACTTAGAGAGATGGTGAATTCCTTCTTGTGTAGCTACATTCCCAACTCCCCAATTAGGCAAATCCCCAAAATGGTAGGCATATTGAATCGGAAAAATTAGCCATTCTCACCTATGTAGATCAAAGGACCGCCTTCATATGCAAAAGTTCACAACTCATTTAGGATTCAGGTTAAGTCACCTATGGTCATCATAATGAAATGTAAGTCTCTTCTAACAACGATATTATCTAGAGAGACTACTCATTTCGTGCTTCAATCTTATACAAACTCCTTGTATAGAATACCCTCGCTCACATGTCTCCATATGAATGACCAAGATCAGATCATTTGTAGCACTTTACAACAATTGAAACAACTACAAAGCGAACCGTATTCATAGTGTCACCAGAATAAGGTACCCAGCCTTAACCATCTACTACAGACCATTTAGGTTATTACTTAAAGATGATCCACCTGTATGTCTCCATATATATTTTTAAGTTACAGAAGATAACCCTGGATCTTAGTTTATTGGTTTTTGTTGGTTAATGCAACTAAATGTCGTATAAAATACCTCTTATTTTAATAGATAAATAAAAAGTTTGTACAATACAGTTACAAACTACAAAACTATGAAATTTAGGGCATTGACTCCAACAATCTCCCACTTGTTCTAAAGCTAATGAAGTGTATATAAAAAAAGTACAAACAAGTACAATAGTACACAAAAAACAAGAAACTAGGGCATACAATACGTGTCTAATAAAATCTCCCACTTGCCCTAGATTAAATATGGCTTGTCTCGTGGACTCTCCAAGTGACCTTCAAACACCTTATCCGTGAGGGCTTTTGTAAACAAAACAGCAACATTGTGTGCCGAAGTTATTTATGTGACGATCACGTCCCTTCGATGCACTATCTCCCGAATCAGGTGATACTTGCACTCAATATGCTTTCCACGCTTGTGGATTCTAGGCCTCCTGAAATTGGCCACAGCACCACTGTTATCGCAATATAGGGCTGGGCTTTGACATGTTTGGAACAACTTCCAAATTAGCAAAGAATTTCCTGAGCCAAACAACCTCCTTGGTAGCTTCACAAGCTGCTACATGTTCTTCCTCCATAGTGGAATTAGGAATTCACCCCTATTTGGTGCTTCTTCAGACTATAACTCTTCCATTAAGAGAGAATATTAATCATGAAGTGGATTTCCTAGAATCCCTACTAGTCTTAAATCAGAGCTAGTATATCCTATAAGGATCAAATCCTTAGACCCATATACAAGTATGTAGTCTTTTGTTCTCCTAAGATACTTGAGGATGATTTTAACGACAGTCCAGTGATCTAATCCTGGATTAAACTGATATCTACTGACTATCCCTAATGCATAGAAGATGTCAGGTGTAGTACATAACATCACATATATTAGACTGCCAACAACCGATGCATAGGGGATTCGTCTCATCTCCTTAACTTCTTGAGGTGTCTTAGGACAATATTCCTTAGACAAAGCAACTCCATGCCTGAATGAAGCAAGCCTCTCTTGGAGTTTTGCATCGAATACTTGATAGTCATCTTGTCAATATAGGATGCCTGAGATAAAGCTAGTGATTTGTTCTTACGATCTCTAAAGATCTGAATACCTGGAAAAAATTGCGCCTCTCCTAAATCTTTCATTTGGAATTGGGCCGCTAGCCACTGTTTTATGTCAGTTAGTAGACTGACATCATTTTCAATGACTAGGATATCATCTACGTAGAGCACTAAGAAAGCTACTCAACTTTTGATGATTCTCTTGATAAACACAAGGTTCATCAATGTTTTGATCAAAGCCATAAAATTTGATCGCAGTATTAAATCTTATATTCCAAGATCAAAAAGCTTATTTCAGTCCATAAATGGACTGATTAAGCTTGCAAACCTTTTGCTCTTGATCTTGGGTTATGAATCCCTCTGGTTGTTGCATATAGATAGTCTCCTCAAGATTGCCTTTCGAAAAGCTAGTCTTGACGTCCATTTGCTAGATCTCATAGTTATAATATGCGACAATGGACAAGAGTATCCAGATCAACTTTAACATAACAACAAGTGAGAAAGTTTCCTTATATTCAACTCCTTTAACCTGGGTATAACCATTTGCCACTAGTCTATCCTTAAAGGTTTGCACCTTCTTGATAACTTGTAGAAATACAAGTTATTTATATAATCTTACTTAAAATATGTGGCAATAGGAAGGAAAAGTTGCGTCAAACATATTAAAATTGGCTTAGAAACGCAAAGATTGTAAAAGTATAAAAAACACACCCGCTGACCGCATTGCGATGGCGAAAAGAATGTCCAAATCTTTGTTTTGCAGGTAATAGGTATCACCGCGATTGCTCGTGGACAAAAAGAGCAACGCATCTCAGGGATTTTGTATCACTGCATGCGACGAGTGCTCATGGACAAAAAGAGCAATGCATCTCGGGGATTTTATATCATCGCTTGCAATAATTGCTTGTGGATAAGAAGAGCAACGCATTCTCGGGGATTTATAAAATTGTACAGCTTTTCTGAAGTACGACTTGACAAATTGAATGTGGAGCAGAGCGGACATTCCCACCAAGCCTCGACAGGAAAAAGTAACTTTTCAGAGCGGGACCACTGACGCAGGAGGTGCTAAGGTCTATAAATAGCAACATCAACACTCAGCATTTAAGGGGGAGACAGAGAGAAGAAATCACACGGAAAATGAGACACTCTTCCTTCAAGAACTCTCCTGAAAAGGAAGTTCTCTACCTCATTCCTGCATTACATTGGCAAGCAAAATAGCTCTGATCGAGATCCGTGCCAAGACATTGACACGCTGCTCTCATTTATTCTTACTTTCTGTTCATCGACTGTCGTTCATTTCTTGTCTTTCATTCATATCTCTATAACAAACGCTTTATCTTTACCAGTTAATATCATTATCATGTTCACCATAACACATTCATCTTTCATTTCTCTCACTATGAGTAACTAAACCTCTAGGGTGCGGAGGAAGGATTGAGTGAGTAAGTCAATCCATGTGGAAGAAGTCAGTTAAGTTTAGTTAACACATGCTCAATGGCATTTTCACCTGTGAGAGCAGAAGTGAAGATGCTAATCC
Organism: Benincasa hispida; assembly: GCF_009727055.1. Lineage (NCBI taxonomy): Eukaryota > Viridiplantae > Streptophyta > Magnoliopsida > Cucurbitales > Cucurbitaceae > Benincasa > Benincasa hispida. The sequence goes on from NC_052350.1 coordinate 11,544,002, forward strand.
ACCTCTCGAAAGAAGGTTGATAGAATGTGTTAACTAAAGCAAGAAGTATTTCCAGAGATGGGAACAACCTTGCGTTCACAAACGTTCAACCTTGATCATCATAGAGATACAGTGACACAGGCGATTACCGAGAGGTGTAAGCCAATGGAACACGGAACCTTAGTTACGTCCTCAACAAGATTGATAAACTTGCGATGTTCTTTCCCAAACCGGTTCTCACTCTCATTCGATTCACAAGACTTGCCATCGCATTCTGATGCTCGAAATTATGTGGTGGAAATATGGATGATATGTATTGATGGATTTGCGTTGTGCACTCAAGTTTCCCCAGCAGAATTCAAGTGTAAATTCCTTTGAGTTTCCTGGTAAGTCCAGGGTCGAACACAGGGACTTATGAAAATAGTTTGCATTGGTGATTTTTATGAAGACTTGCAGTAACCAGTTAAATAAATAAATCGTTGGGTTTTTTGTTTGCGTTGATGAAAAATAAATAATAAATGCGGAAAAGTTTGAAAAGAGTTTGTAGACGGGAGATGCGATGAATATGTGGTGAACGGGTTGAGAAGGATTCAGCTAATACTCCCTAGAATGCATTCATGCTTTGCGATCATGCAACATGCATACAATAGTAAACCACCTCTCGGCATGAATGCTACGGCTTCAAATACTAGAACGCATGCGATGTATGTGCAAAGGTGTCTATAGGGCCTACACATAAATCTCTAATTCTTGTCTATGCGACGATACACAAACAAGGCGACCACATATCATCATACCTATTCCTAGGATGCATGCGATGCAAGTTGACAACAGAGCTTATTTCTAAGTCCCTATCTCTTGTTTATGCAAGCCTAATTTTGCTTTTTCGAGTCCAGATTCTAACCTAGCTCTCTCGAGACGTTAGGTTCTTTCTTTAGACTCTCTCTCGAGTAACTCTAAAGGGTATTTTGCACAACATAAAATAAGACAATCGCAAGCAATAAACTTCTTAGGTCATGTTAGCTTAGTTCTTCTCAACCCATTCGACTAGCTTAGCTACTCATGCATACTAAGAGAGTGAGCAGATGTAGAAATAAAACTTCCATTAAATAGATATGAAGATGAAGTACAAAATAACAATGCAAGTTTAATAAAGAACCTGGTAGCAATTTCTTGCTGCCAGGCGTTTACACTGTTTCTACTCGTGCTCTAAAGATAATCTCGCTCTCGCGAGAGTCGGCGCGCTCTCTACTCTTACACCCCAAGGTTCTCTCTCGAGCTTCCTTGGATAATCTCTAGCGCTGTCTCTTATACACATCTAGATGTGTATAAGAGACAGGTTCTACTCGTGCTCTAAAGATATTCTCGCTTTCGTGAGAGTCAACCCGTTCTCTACTCTTACACCCCAAGGTTCTCTCTCGAGCCGTCTTAGGTGATCTCCGGTGTCACCACCCTTCTCTAGCTCTGTCTCTTATACACATCTAGATGTGTATAAGAGACAGCTCTCCTGGTTGTACAGATGGGATAGCTTTAATTCCTGACTGATGCGTCAGATAATTGTCACCGATAAAGCTGAATGTACTTTGCGACCGTTATCGGCTGTCAATTTAATTTGGATCCGATTGTCATCAGTTTTCTGTCCCATCGCTCTTAATTATCCTTTCACCCGGATGTGTCCACCATGTTGCGCTGATCAAGTTGCGGCGATCCTTCTCGAGCGAATGTTTACGAGCACCATCAATGCAAAGCCTTGCGGTGAAGTTGCACTCGACCAGTGAATTCCTATGATCGCAATCTTTGCATTGCGTTAACGCATATTCTGCACAAAAATATAAAGTTCAACTGTTCTAATGCGTTGGACGCATGTGATCGCAATATTATAGAATTTATGCTTAATGGACACAATTTAACATATTTCATCAATGCAATCCAACATTATTTAAGAACTTAGCACTATGATAACGTGTATTTCTGCCCGTTATCACACCCCCAAATTTAAACAATGCTTGTCCTTAAGCATAAGCTAAATATTCCATTAGCAAGTCAACTGCAATGTTTTTTTCCTAGATTTCTCAAGAATACTTCGTTCAAATCCTATATGCCAGAATTTCCTTAAGTCTTATTCGAGTCTCTTCCTAAAATATTTCTAAGACTTAGGGACTGCAAACTTAACTTTCAAAAGAACTTTACTCAATTCTAAAACATCGCATGATTTATTTCAAAAAGAAAATTTTCTTCCGAGGTGTCCAACAATTTTATCCTTGCACAAACAATTTCTTCATTGCTATTTATTTTTTTTCTGACTTTGCACTGATCCGAGTGCCTTGCCTTCGTTTTGGCTTGCCCTCACGTATGTCATGCGGACATCCAACTACGAGCAATGCACTCTTTCTCAGACTAAACTCATACCAATTGGGCAGTGGAGTTGCGGTCATTGATTCATGCGTTGATCTTAGTAACTTACTTTCGTTTGTGCATCCCCCCACGTGTATCATGCGGACATCCAACTACGGGTAAGTGCCTTTCAGCACTACTTCAGATTTATTTACCTGCTTATTCATTTACCATCGCATTTTACTATTTACCTGTTTATTCATTTATCATCATATTTTACTCTTTAATCGAATTTTACTTTTCAACAACTCAAAATATTAATTTGATTACGGTCACATATATCACATCTTTTTCGCATTAACATCGCAATCCCCGTGTTCGACCTCGAATCACTCTGAGAAACTTATGGTGGAATTATACTTGGTTCCAACGCAAGAAAACTTGTGACACGTATACGCTACATGAATGCATTCTACAATGAATTTTGTAGTATCGCATATATTATCTGGAATCGTGATTAAGATAACGCATCGCATAACATATAGCATATCATCAATCTTTGCGGTGGCATTACATTCGCCGCAAAGCAACAAGTTTTTGACACACGACACTTCCCATCTACACCCCTTTTTCTCTTGTAGATCTATTAGCAACCTATAGGTTTTATCCGATTAGGTTGATCTACAAGATTCTAGACTGAATTAAAGTACATAGACTCCCTTTCGAGATTCATAACTTTGTTCCATTCATCTCTGTCTATATCTTCCATTGTCTTCTTATAGGACAATTGATCCTTAACATCGCCATCAGATATGACGGTTAGGGTTTCTGTTGAACCCATATAATGAATAGGTGGTTTTACAACCCTTCCACTATGTTTAGATTGACGTGACCTACTAGACGAACTGTCATCAACAACTCTTGTTGATGTACTTAGCTCTTCAACAACTCTTATTGAAGGTTTAGTAGTTTCACTGTAAAGCTCATTTAATACTATCTTACTATGTGGTTTGTGCTCCCTAATGTCATCATCTTCTAAAAATGTAGCGTTTATTGACACAAAGACTTTTTTATCTTTAGGATCGTAGAAGTAACTGAAGGAACTCTTAACGAAGAGCATCCATAAGCGTGTTCAAATCTTTCTAATTTCATCATGACCGAAATACAACACATACATTCCAACAGATATTTATGCAAATAAAAACTAATTAAAGGCATGCTTTGATCACTAAAAAAAATAAGGGAAACGAGTTCTCATACCGAATAGCTCTTTCTCTCCCACTTGCTTATTTCTATACACGATTATTCAATTAATTCTACCTCTACCAAATTCACCAAAGACCCACCTTAGATCCCCAACTCCGAGAATCCAGGGTTCCATTTTGTGGTGTTCATCCACCCGTGTTATTCATTGTTCGTGACTGTTCGTGTTCTAGTCGTTTGTGTAGACGATTCGTGCATGCTGCGCCGACTGTTTGCTGGGCGATTAAGACTGTCGCGTTAGAGGTTCTTCCTCGCTACGTCAGAGTTAACACTTGAAGAGGGTCTCAACTA
>NC_052350.1:11547968-11562581 GCF_009727055.1 Benincasa hispida
AGAGAGAGATTTCTCTCTTTTACATACAACTGATTTCTCCTCAGCTTTTCAAAGACTAGTTGAAGGTGATGTCGATGGTCCTCCAGCGAGGCACTATAGACCACAATGTCATCAAGATACACTACGACGAATTTGTCGAGGTATTCGTGAAACACTTGGTTCATTAAGGTACAGTACAATGTTGTTGGAGCATTGTGAGGCCAAAGGGCATCACGAGGAATTCGAAGGCTCCATATCTCGTGACACAGGTCGTCTTAGGTTCATCTCCTTCAGCAATTTGAACCTGAATAATATCCAGACCGCAGGCCCAGCTTCGAGAAATACTTAGCACCGTGAAGCTGATCAAATAAGTCAGTGATGATAGGAAGGGGATATTTGTTGCGGACTGTGAGCTTATTCAAGGCCCGATAGTCGATGCACAACCGGAGGCTCCCATCTTTCTTCTTCTGGAACAGTACTGGGGCTTCATAAGGAGCCTTCCGCCGGTCTGATAAATCCTGCATCTAACAACTCATCTAACTGTTTCCGAAGCTCAGCCAATTCTGGCGGGGCCATTCGATATGCATTCTTGGCAGGCGGCTTTGCCCCTGGCACAAACTCAATCTCATGGTCAATCCCCCTTCGTGGGGTAAGGACTTGGGCAAGTTTTTTGGCATGACCGTCCCGATACTCTTCCAAGACAAATAGAACGTCTTGGGGGATCTCCTCTTCAGTGGACTCAACTGATTCTATCGGGATGGCCATGAACGTGGGTTCGTTGTGGGCCAGGCCCCTCTTCAATTGGAGGGCTGAGATCATTCTCACCCCATTTGGCTGCTTGATAACTGGCTTGGACTACGGTCGGTGTAGATCCGGTAATGACTAAGCATTTGGCGAGGGGCATTGGTATGACTTTATGTTCAAGTAGGAATTCCATCCCCAGTACCACGTCGAAATCATCCATCTTGACAATTACGAAGTCAATGAAGCCCTTCCAGTCTCCTAACTTCACCGGAGTTCTCTTTGCTATCCCCGTAATCGGTAGGGCTGTGGAATTCACAGCTTTCATCTTCTCTGCATCTCTTTCCCAATTCAAGTTCAGGCGGCGAGCTTCCGTTTCAGCCATGAAGTTATGGGTAGCCCCAGAGTCAACCATAGTGGTTTTGGCCGATTTTTGGTTGAACCCAAGCGTCCACATACATGAGACCTTTCTCTAGTGGCTCCGTCGCCTTTTCCATATTCTTCTGGAGTACAGATAGGAATTTCAATGCCCCCATCCTGGGATTCTCAATTTCTGTCGCTGGCTCGGTTACCGTCTCCTCTAGTTCAGCCTTGTCTTCGGAGGTAGAGGCTAATGTGGCTTGAAAAGCATTGAACGCAGTTCGATTTGGACATTCGCCCGCCCTGTGTGGCCCTTTACATATGAAACAAGACAGGGGGCGATTTGTAATTGTTATGCTGTTGTGGCGGCCCTCGCCATTTGTTTCCTGATCTCGGTTGGGATGATTTACGGTCCCCCCTGTGTTCTTGTCTCCTCCCCAGGTCTGGGAGGACTGGAACGACTGTTTTCTCTTCCCCCATTTGAGGAAGTTGATTGCTTCCTCACATCTTGTGAGTCAGTGCTAAGGTCGTATAGTCGTTCAAACTGCCGCATAGGCAGAGGGGAGATCCTGTACTCTCTGTTCATATAGTTTTGATTTCGCCCACGGTTTCAGCCCTTCCACAAAGCAAAAGACCTTGTCTTTTCAGACATATCTCGTATGTCCAACATGAGTCCTGCAAACTATTTTACGTAGTCCCTGATGTTACCTGTTTGCTTTAGCTTCTCGGAGTTTTCGTCGAGCCAAGATCTCGACATTTTCAGGGAAGAACTGCGAACGAAGTTCGTGTTTCAATCTATCCCAAGTATCAATAGTGCAACGTCCTTCTGTATATCTGTAAATCGTGATCTCCACCATAGTTTCGCATCTTCAATTAGATGCATCGTTGCTATTGTGACTTTCGACTCTTCAGTCACTGTGTTTCGTCGCTTGAAGTATTGCTCAAGGTCGAAGATAAAATTTTCCAGGCTTTCGCTTCTCGCACCCCACAGAAGGGTTTCGGTTCTGGGATTTTTATTCTGCTCACTGCCATTGCTCCCCCAGGTAGGGCTTGGTTCCCTACCGCTCGGATGGTGAGATTCACCCTAGCACTCACATCCGCTATCTCGGCTCTGACGACATCTAGGGCCGATCGAAAGTCCTCAGATAAATCGGTTACCATCTGAAGTATTGCTTTTTGGGAGCTGTCCAGCTCTTCGACACGCTCCTCTATGTGGGCAACAGAGCCCGAGGAGCTATCGCCTCGTTCAAAGCTGCCGGACCGTACTGTTTTGGTCTCGAGGGTCTCTACCCTCATCATCAATTCTCTGACGGGTAATCCGTCTAGGCGGCCTACCACCGCATCAATTCCATCGTCTTTCTCGGCAACTTCTTGTAGCCGAGTCTCAAGGAAACGAACATTATCTGGGACCTTCTCAGGTAGAGCATTTGTTCTTCCACCTCTACCAATCTGTCCACATGAGACTTGTTCAGGTTCTTCGTCGCCGACATGATCACTGATCTTCCCTCTATAAAGCCAACTTGGCTCTGATACCAACTGTCACAATCGCTCTTTCGGAAGTTTTCTCTTAGCGATTGTGCGACACTTGTTCCCGTTCACGAACAAGCCAGCCAACTCGAATACGGACTGCCGATGGCACACCGAGTGCCTCTTGCAACCTCCACCCCCGTTTTAGGGAACGGTTTTAGAAAACGGGTTTAGAGAAAAGGTTTTCGTAGAAAGATTTGTGAGTGTGAATAAAGAAAGAAAGATTGTAGTAGACTAGAAAGCAATAAGCAACAACAACGGCTTTATAGAGTACTACTCCGGGTATGAGGAAGTGATGGTTAGTCTTATCCCCATATAGTGCATTATGAACAAAAAAGCCAACTGGCGCCCTTGCATATGCAAAAGGGCGAGTGGTCACTTACAATGAAAATGTAAAGAAAGCAAGCTAACTAAACTAATACAATACAGGATATGAAGTATGCTAGAAGGGGTTGGATTGGGCATGCGGCCATGGGCAACAGGCCCTGGACAAGCATGACCGTTACACATTGCGTCTGCGGTCTGCGTGGATGGACAAAACAATTTCTATTTGTTTTTTTTATATATATATATATATATATATATATATATATATATATAATAAAAAAGTAAAAACATGCTCCGGATGGCGTGCGTGTTGCATGCGGGCTCGATCGCTCGACCCTTTTAAGGGTTACAACTTATTTTCTTCATTATATATATATATATTTGGATTGGGTCGAGTTGACCCGACCCTGAAATGGGTAACCCGAGACCTGACCCGAATTTAATATTTTTAAATTTTTTTAACCCAACCCAACCCAAAATAAAATCTAACCCAGGTTAGGTAGTCCAGGTTGGTCGGGTTACCAGGTTTTTTGAACACCCCTCCTTTCACATGTTGATTTTACATAACAATTCCATTTTTTTTCCATCTCATGTTTAATTTTACATTATTTTTTTAATAATAACTTTCTCTCAATTTAATTTACATTATTTTTTATAACAACTTTCTCTCAGTTTAATTTATATTATTTTTTTATAACAAATTTCTCTCATCACCCATTTATATTTTAATATTCTTAATTTTAATTTGATTCATTTTTTCTCTCTTACTATTGATTTCCAAATTTTCACATTTTTTTTTCTTTTTCTTTTTTCACCATTTTTATCATCTTCACCAATTTCTTCATTATTTTCTTTTTGAAAATAGAAAAAAAGGATTTTAATTATTCTTTGAACACATAAATATATGGCTTATTCATCTCTAACAGCCTATATATTCTTTTAATGGTTGAATTCTTAGCCAAATTCCAAAAATAAAAACAAGTTTTTAAAAGTTATTTTTAGTTTTCAAAATTTAGCTTGGTTTTTTAACTCATGGGTAAAAAGTAAATAATAAAGAAAGAAATTTGGAGGTTGAAATAGTGTCTATAGGCTTAATTTTAAAAAAAAAACAAAAAAAAAAAAAACGAAATAGTTACTACACTAAGCCTTAATTATTTAAAAATATGTATATTTTAGATTTTCTTAAGAAAATGTATTAGAATTTATTAATTTATTAATTTTGTTTTATTTATTACTTTTTTGGATAAAATTATTGACATATAAGATTTTATTCAGTGTTTAACTGTCTTAATTTTTTTAATTAATTTCTAACACTTTAAAATTAAAAAGTGCAATATATCTAAGTGTATTTAATAAATAAATAAAATTTTGATATGAACAATTATACATATGTACATATATTTGGATTGGTTCAGTGATAAATTCGTTGGCACGATTCACGGGCCGATAAAAAATGACAAACGAGTTGGCTCATGCGCCAGCTCGATCTTAAAGGGAAATTAGAGCATACAACAGATTTTAGGGTTTGGTTTTGAAAAATGGAAAAACTGACAAATAATAAGTTTTATGATAATTCACATGACATGCATATGACCACAAATTTTCAAATCCATGTTTTATCTTTGTCTAGTTTGTAGATTTTGTTATTGATGAAACTACAAATACATGGTAAGTGTAAAATCATAAACAATGACGGGTTCTCTATATAGGATAATTATCGATGCCTTAGTGCTTCACTTTCCCTCTAATCGATTCATTTGAAAAACTAAAAATAACCATTTTCATCAAAATAACCGTCGTTCCTGATTTTCTTCATGTAGTTAACATTTCAAGCATATTTTATTATTAATTTACATTTTATTTAATTGAAGTAATCTTACTTGAATTAAATATCTAGATTTTTCTACTAAATTTATATTTTAAATATCCATATATTATCAAATTTTATTTATTTAATCAAAATTTAAATTTATTCAAATGTTTGAATTGTTTTTTGTACTATATACATATTCTTAATAGATCAATCAGATATTATTTTAAAAATATTTTTGAAGGTTCAAATTGTTGTATATGTTATTAGATTCGATTGTACATACTTCGTATTTAGTCACTATTTTAGCTGACATTTTGATAATACCTGACTTGCCCTTAGTTGGTTCGTACGTCTGAAATATTAAATATAATGTAAGTGTAGAGCTTTATTAATAACAAGATATAAATATAGTGTAAGTAGAGAACTTGATCAATAATCGGTATAAATACAATGTAATTAGAGAACTTGATGAATAACCAAATTAATCATATTATGATCTTACCAATCCAATTTCAAAACTGAAAATGAGTGTCATTCCATAATTTTTGCCCTCTTTTGGAATTTGAATTTATTTTTAATATTCAAATTAGATTTTGATAACTACTCCATGAATTGATTTAAAATAAACCAATCTCTTCCTTATTTTTTCCTCATAATTGATTCAAATTAGCTATCCGTTTTAATTTGATTTAACCAATTTTTGAATATTCAAAATTAATCAATCTTTAATTGGTATATCAACATTTTGATTTTAATTTATAATATATCTTTATATTTTACATTATTTTATTTGTTTTTATTATTTTAAACTTGGATTAATTTTTTTTTATCCTGATTTATGTTTTACTTAATATTTTATACATATTATCATCTAACAAACTGTATATTTCATTTTTTTTTATAATTTTTTGTATTGTTTTAATAACTTTTTATTCATTATCATCTTATTATATTATTATACTATTAATTTGTATTTTTGACAAACAAATAAGTATTTACTTTTGCAATCTTGTTGTTTTTGCTATGCCTCTTGATATCTTGTAGAAATATATGTTATTTTGCCTCTTTTATCTAAAACAATTAGGAAAAATCTCTGAAAATATGACAACTCGATAAGAACCCATATAAATAATTACATCATGCGATTACACATACAAAGCTTATCTGTTTTTAAAAAAGTTATAAAAATCGTGTTTTGTTTGGTGCAAAAAGTATACTTATGCGATCGCGATGAGCTCTTAACAAGATGGGGATCGTATAGATGACCAAGTCGGTGGTTTCATGCAATGGGAAATGACACGACGTGGTGGTGGAAGTCAAATCAAAGATCAAGTTGGTAGCTGATAAGAAAGCTTCACAATAGAGTTAATGAACTTCTGACGTGTAGCAGGCGGCACATCAGGGTATAACATTTAATACACCTTATCAGTACAATCATTAAAGAGAGAAGAGAAGCTACTCATGGATGCCTATAAATACACCACAAGATTGCCATGCACGACATAACCAAGAAATTGGAAGAAACTCTGCTAAAATCCTTACTCCTCTTTCGATCCACTTGTGAACCTTAAGTGAAAGCTTATATTTTCCCCCCTGGAAGTAGAAGAGGAACGTCATCTTCAGCATAGTCTTAGTGAAGTAGTCAATGACAAAACCGAAGGGAGCAAGGAATTGTACACCACAACTTGATTCTTTATCTCTGTTTCTCATTTTTCTTAGTTGTATTTATATTGTGTAATGCTGAAAGCCACTTTTTACCAATATGAATGCATATTCAGTTTATCTTTTATCCATCTCTACTATTATCATCATGAGCAACCAAGTTACCTATGGGTTGAGAAACACTTCGCTAACATGAACTAAGTAAAACTTAAAAACATGAGTTTAACTTGTTTTATGCATGTTTAGTGAACTACTTGTGAATAAATTGAAAGATTATTTTGAGTAGATTAAATCTAGGCTTGAAAGAGCTAAAGATTTATATCTCATAGAACAAGAAGAGTGCTTTTTTAGAAATAAAGAAATATTTTTTTTGCAATAAACACTCATTGCATGCATCTTAGAAATAGGATATTGTGGCCCTGTATACTGAAAAATGTAAGTTATAATTTTGAGTGATCTGCTTGAATGCACGATTTATGCATTTACTTAGGAATGTTAGTGAATATTCTTCTCAACTCTACTCTCATCCATTCAAATTTCATACTTATCGGCCGACTGTTTTACTTAAGGTTGTATTTTCCATCACATTCATCATTAAAATCATCTTTAGCATAGCACTAAAACTCATCCCCAACTTAGTAACCAAGTCGTGTCAAGATCAAAACAATAGTTGTCAATGCATACATATAACGCAATTCCTGAGTTCGACCCTGGACTCACCAGGACTCTAGTTGAGTTTACACTTTGGTTCAACTAGACAAAATCATGCATTATAAACCATCATTTGGCATTCATCTCATCACATATTAAAAACGTATCAAGTTTTTGGTATCGTTGGTAGGGACTGCGGTAACTAAGTACCCTAAGATTATTGTTTTTGATTTTCGCTGGTCTCGATTTTTGGAGTATTGTACCCTTATCTATGAAAAAGGTACAAACGTACAAACATTTTAAGTGAAAAAGGACCTTTTGCAGAAGACAAAAAGCAAACCAAAAAAAATTGGAGACAAAGAAATAGGGCTCAAAAGATGGAAGATCAACAAGATAATCCAGAAGAGTTGCATGCAGTAATCAATGTAATGACTAACCTATTGCAAGCGATGACCATGACTAAAACAGTCTCAAGAAATGAGCAAGTGAATGCAATTACCTAGATGGCTAATAAGCTTCAGACTTGATGAAAGGAAAATTTACACTACCGAACTACACCTATCACTACAAAAATGTAGCAATAGTGGTAAGTTCGGGGTCAAACCATAGAAAGGGCAAAATTAATTCTCTCTTCAGTTAAATTTGATTGAGAAAAAACAGTAAAGACGGGGTTTTGAGTTTTGATTAATTTAAAAACATGCACAAAAAATGAAATGCAATGGATAAATTTAAACAAGGATCGATTCATCTAGTCCTCATATCAAGATAAGCATTCAATGTACTTTCAATCATAAATTAACTATTCGTTCGAATTATGCATGCATAGCTACCGAATTGATGAGATTTAACTAGCCTCTACAAAGGCCGACAACTAACTAAATCGAAATCAATCAAGTATCCTAATTAATAATTAAGGTTGGAAAGACGTCCTAAATTCTATTGGGTCCTCAGCGGCCATAAAAAACTAGAAACACATGCATTAAGATTTAGGATTCAACTATGTCGATTAACCGTCAGAACAACCATGTTCAATTAACCAAATTATTTCTTGGACCTAACAATTAAACATTCTAGGAATAACCATCAAATGCCTCATTACTATTGCTACTTAAGACCTTATTAAGACTAAGAGTTATTAGCATGCACAATAAAGTGTGAAAGTCGAAATCAATAATCAGGCTTGAGAATTTAAACAGATTGAAAGTAAAACATAATTCAAAATTGTAACATCAATTGAAAAACAAAACACTCATGAAATTGACATCAAATTCTCGAAAAGAGAAACTAGAAGAAAATTAACTCATCAATTCATAGACAAATTCAAGAGATCAAGCCAATACATGTTATACTCCAAAATTAAAACTAAAATCTAACCTAACGATGCTGAAAACATCAAAGGGATAGAAGATAATAAAGCCTCTCCTCGGCCTCCATAGCCACTAAGTTCATAGCCTTTCAGCAGCCATGAATTTTCAGCATAAAATAACCTAAAATCGAAGGGATGTATTTATAGAAAAGTGGCAGCGTCACAGCGCTAGATAGATTGCTGCAACGCTCTAATGCGGCTAGTCTCGAGCATCAGGCATAGACGCGCAACACTGGGCTGATGCTTACTTGCGCACATGCGAAGGCATTTCGTAAAGATTTAAATTTAATGTTTATGCTTATGCGCTTTGATTTATGATATTGCGATACTACGTTCTAAATGTATGCGATGATTGATAATTTGCAAAATTACAAGTTATTTATACTGCCTTATCTAGATACTGCGGTCAAAAGTGAGTAAATATGCGCGATTGTATGAAAATTAACTTAGAAATATAATAATTATTAATTATCGCAATTACACCCACTAACATCATTAAGATGGAAGAAAAGGAGATTTTTACTCTGTTTTGCAGGAAACCAAGTCACCGCTTGCGATCAAGGCTCAAGACGAACTGACCAACGCATCTCTGTCACATTGCGCCCGTTGAACCATAATGAAGAGACGATCAACGCAATGACGGCGCAATGCGACAGTCGATCTAGAGCTGAATTTCAACCGCATGCGGTAATAAAAGCAAACTGCATGCGAGCACCCGATTGAAAGATACAACTGAGCAGCGCAAATGCAGAGGATTGTGACACGTGTACAACCAACAGTTGTACAGATTTGACGGTCTGATTGCTTAATAGAAGGAATATTTATTCCTCCATCTTCGGAATTTTCATAACAAAAAGTGGTTCACAAGGCCAGAGTCAAAGATCATCACCTATAAATATCCCCACAGAATTTAGAGAAAAGATGTTATTTGATATAGGGCAAATTGATATTGGGTTATTGTGAGAGGCTGAGCTGAGTGCCAATCAGAAGAAATCCAGGAAGTGAAGAGACAAGGCCGAGAGGTGAGTCTCAGTGCTATTCTACCGGATCCTCGCCATGAAGCTCTATACTTAGATCCCTGCTACTGGTTGATCAAGCCTGAGAGGAAAGATCATCCTTCCGCACGATCCATCCACACCGGTAAGCAAATCTCCATCCAGATCGGCGCCAAGACGTTGGCGCTTATTTGTATTTGTTTCTAACTCTTTTCATCATTGTATTTCATCTTCTTTTTCTCTTCATTCACAAAATCATGTATCAGACGCTGAATAGAAATATTGAATGTCTCGATCGCTTTCATATTCCCTTTTTTGTCTATTTCCATTCCTTCATTTATCATTTTCTTCATAAAGTCTTCTTAATCCCTTGGTAGTTAATATGGATTGAACAAGTAACTTAATTTGGGTTAAAGAGATAAATGCATTTAGCTAAGGCATGCTAGACGACATCTTCACTTGTGAGAGTAGAAGTGAAGATGCCATTCTGATCTATCGAGAGAAGGTTAGAAGAATACGTTAACTAAAGCGACTAGTATTTCCAGACATGGAAGCAACCTTGCATTCATTACGTTCGTCTTTGTTTCACCACAGACATGTGGAAACGCGGCCGATCACTAAGAGGTGTACGCCAAGGAAAAAGCGGAACAACAATTATATCATTAACGCAATTAAGGAACTTGTGTTGTTTATATTAGTTACCTTTTCTTTTCTGCTTCACACATAAGACTTGCCACCACATTACACGATCTTTATATTCTCTTCACAGCTCACCTCAACCTCAGTATCTAGTATCATGAAACCTGTACCTTGTATCATTTTTGCTTAGGTTTATTGCACTTTATTTTATTATCGCATTTTTATTGCTTTCCTTTACTTTATCGCATATTTTAATACTTGTACACAAACACTTTTATTAATTGAAAAACCCAGTCGCATGTATCATAAACATAACGCAATAACCTCAAACAGTCCCTGTGTTCGACCTCGGATCACATCGAGAAACTTGCAATGGAATTATACTTGGTTCCAACGCAAGGAAACTTGTGACAACGCACAACATACTACAAGAACATCCACTAACAACACATATCTAGAAGTAGTATCACATCATCTAAGCATTTCATACATTTCTGCGTACATTAAGTTTATGGCGCCATTGCCGAAGATTGGTTAATGGTTTATTTTTTAAGTGTGTTTGTGGTATTTTGCAGGACAGATCTCATTGTATTGGTTGTTCAACACGAAGAGTAGCTTGACGATTTATGAGTACTGGTGCTGAACCAGAATTCGAAGCTGGCCCTGAGATCGAGCGTACCTTTCGCGCACGGGCACGTCAGAATCGGATTAGGCGAAAGAAGGCAACAAGCATGGCAGACAATAATGATAATACGGTTTCTGTAGTTAATCAAGGGGCTGTTAGGCCAGTGCAGGATCTTGTTTTCCTGGCAGCTGATCGCAACATTCCTATGAGGAATTATGTGACACCCAACCTGTATGACTTTTCGCCTGGGATTTCGAGGCCTACTGTCGAGGAGAACGCAAGGTTTCGAAATTATCCAAAATGCAGGGCAATTTGGGAGTCTGCAAGGTGAAGACCCGCATGCCCACCTGACCAACTTTTTCGAAATGTGCGGCAACTTCTTGCTACCTGGCATAACCCCAGAAAGTATAAGATTGTATTTGTTCCCTTACACCTTGAGGGACGAAGCCAAGAGGTGGGCTCACTCACTGGAGCCGAATGAAATTACATCTTTGGACCAACTGGTGGAGTGATTTATGAAGAAGTTCTTCCCACTGGCCATCAACGCAAGGCGACGGAAGGACGTGTTAAACTTCAAGCAGATGGAGAATGAGACCCTGAGCACTCGTTTGAGTGCGGTTTAGAAGATTGGTGAAAAACTGCCCGCATATCAGGCTCCCCGATTGCGTCTTGAAGGAGACCTTTTATAACGACCTGAATCGATTAACACAGGTTGTTGCTGACACCTTCGCGGTAGAAGCTTTTATGGATAAAACGTATACAGAGGCGAAAGTCATTCTTGACCGCATATTGCGGAACATGGATGATTGGATAGATGATGGCTATGAAGTTCGAGGCGCCGAAAGAAGAAAGAACAAAACTGCCATTGTCCTTACAGAGACCATGACCACGTTGGCCGCCCAAATGGCTGCGGTAACCTCCATCCTTCAATCGATGGCAATCAATCAAGGAGCCATCTCTCAACAATCAGCGCAACCTGCTGCGCCGGCTCAAGTGGCCGCATTAAGTTGCATTAATTATGGAGGGGCTCACGTAGTGGAAATGTGCCCATCGAACATTCAGCAAGTATGCGCCATCCAGAACAACCCCTTTAGCAACACCTATAATCCTGGTTGGAGGAGCCATCCTAACTTCGGTTGGGGAGGTAATCCCAACCAAGGGGGGCCAATCAACCATCAAGGTGGCAGTCGAGGGAATCCTTCTTTTCACCATAATTCAAATCAAGGGCAATCAAGGCAATCGCATCACCAATAACCCTCATTTTCTAACACTTCTGGAAGCTCATTGGAGACACCGCTGAAACAATATATGGATAAAAATGACGCAGTGATGCAAGTGCAGGCGTTTTCAATTAGAAATTTGGAGATCCAAGTGGGCCAGTTGATATCTGAGCTTAGAAGCAGAGCACCAGGAACGTTGCCCAGTGATTCAGAAGCCCCGGGATCCAACCAAAAGGAGCAATGTCCCTAGGACATTGGGCAGGCAAGCAGGACCGCCTGCGGAGATGTGGATTGTGCCCGTTCAAAGAAACGCATCTTTCAGTCCATATCTCACAACTATATTTAATGCTTTAATTAAATTTCTGTCTTTTCGAAATCTTGAATTTTTTTCTTTACTTTTGCATTTAATTCTTTTCATGAATTTATGCATTGATCCTTCATTTATTTCCTTTGCATTTATTTTTGTATCATCTTTAATTCTTCGAGCTTTTCTGTAATTAATGCGTTGGTCTTTAAATGTGAATGAATGAGCAATAAAGAGAACTTTATGGCCACAAGTCATCACAACTTGCGTTGATGAAAAAAAAACATAATAATAATAAAATTATATAATTAACAACAAGTATGCAAGGCGATAATGGATGCATCTTGAACCAATAAAATACACTTTACGTTCACCCAACTTGACTATATTGAGCTGAGGGGTGTGTTGCGCGTGTATATGTCCTTTGCCCGTCCTTAGCTAAATGCACTATGTTGAGGCATCCTTCAGAAATGTGTTTGGTTAAGGGGTGTGTTGCGGGGATGTATGCGTTGTTTCCCGTCCTCTGCGAAGATGCATTAGTGTTGGTGAGCACATTGCGTCAATCTTTATCTTGCATCCATTCGAATAAAATATTAAAGAAAATTCTTTTTATAATTTGTAGGAGTCTAATCATTTCGTATCCCAAAGAAATGATGATGCGGCAGATGAAAGGACATTTTTCTGAAATTCAATAAATGAGGAAAGTTCAAACGACGCACCTTTTGAGTGTCTCGAGGCCTGTCGCCATAAAAGTCGCGTGGGCCCACTACGGCCCAACCTATAAATAGGACCCTTACACTCGTTGTGAAATCTTTACCTCATTTTGTATTTAGAAACCCTAGCACCTACAACATACAGATTTCCTTCTTCCCCAGCATTCCAACGATTTACTAGTTCTCCTAAGCTTTCATCCATGGCTGACCAAGCTTCCAACCAATCTGCCTCACCATCAACCCTTCCCCTGACCAAGTCGCTATGCGGGAAGCAACATTTCTGGCTGCCAGCTGCAGGTTTGCTGCCCAAGCCCACACTGTCCTTAGACTCGCCGGGAGAGCCCGGAGAAACCCCTTAGCTGTTAGACCTCCTCTGTTCAAAAAGGTGGGGGGGGGGAGCACTAAAAGCACATTTTTTCTAACTCCTGCCGTTTCAACTGAAAGTGAAAGGAAGAGACGCGATGACACGGAGGTTTTTGGCAACATATTGAGTAATCTAGAGCTAGGAGGTGGATTACCCAAGGCGGGGGTTGTAAATCAACCACTATCCACAGAGGAGAAGACGGTGGTGGTGAAGGAAGAAGTGGTGGTGGCGCAGGCCGTGGTGACTAAAGAAGAAACGGGAAGAGGCATTCTGGCCCTAGAGACTCCTAAGGTGATTGCCAATGCAGAAACCTATGACGGACTCTCCAGAATTGCGTAGGAAGAGATTGCGGTGGAGGAGACTAAGGAGGCTGAAGTTGCTGTGGAAATCCCTGAGGTTGCAATGGAGGAGGTTGCAATGGAGATGCAACCAGAAGTGGCTGAAGGGAAAAAGAAGAAGAAGAAAAACAAAGGGAGAAAGGATGAAGAGGCTGAATCTTCACATCATCGCAAAGAGAAAAAGAATAAAGAGAAAAAGGATGATGACAAAGATGAGGAGGCCAAGAAGGAAAGGAAGAAGAAGGAGAAGGAAGAAAGACGAATGCGCCGGCATGAAGAAAGGCACTGTAATGCGTGTGGATGGATGATATGAATTGCTCACTATGATGCGATACTACGTCTAATTATGCGTTAATTATGAATGTTCTTGTAGTAGCCATGCGTTATCACAAGTTTCCTTACAATGGAACCAAGTGTAATTCCACCGCAAGTTTCTTGGTGTGAACCGAGGTTGAACACGGGGACTAGTTTAGGTTATTGCGGTACGTTCATGATACATGCGACTAGGTTTTCAATCTTTAAAAGTGTGTTTGTACAAGTATATAAATTGCAATAAAATAAAGGAAAACAGTAAAGATGCGATAAAAACATAAAAAGACAGTAAACCTAAACTAGATGATACAAGATACAGACTACATGTACAAGATGCTGGGAGTAAGGTTGGCTGTAGAAGTTATGCAAAGACAAATAATATAACCAGTGCAAGTTCATAATTGGATTGAAGGTACAAATATTGTTCCGCTCTTCTCTTGGCATACACCTTTCAGTGATCGGCCGCGCTCCCACATGTCTGTGGTGAAACAAAGACTAATGTAATGAACGCAAGGTTGCTTCCATGTCTGGAAGTACTACTCACTTTAGTTAACGCATTCTCCTGACCTTCTCTCGATAGATCAGAATGACACCTTCACTTCTGCTCTCACAGGCGAAAATGACGTCTAGTATGCTTTAGCTAGACGTAGTTTATATCTTTAATACAGATTAAGTTC